>NW_028220274.1:0-9942 GCF_045865225.1 Trachurus japonicus | reverse complement strand
ATTTGATACAGGTCAGATAACAATATGTACCTTTTGCTTCCTTCTACAGAAAGACGTGAGGGACATTTTTACCCCGGTCCAGTTTGAGGTTTCCTACGGTCTTAGAGAAACAAAATCACACAGAACGTCGCCCAAATCCTTCCCTCCGTTAAAACCCATCCTGCAGCAGAGAGGTGGACAACAGAACGTCATCACGAACCAGGTACCGACTCTTTAAACAATTATCTAGATGAAACACATGGACATATTATCAATGGCAAGATTTTTTAACAATAAGTGCAGCAAACACTGGCTTGCAACACACTGGTCAATGTGCTCAACATGATTGTGATTTGTTATTGCGTTAACATAGATAGAAACACTCCTCAGTCTGCTTTCTCTCTGCATACGTTACATCAGTGAAGATCCAGTGAAAGAAAAGTGTCGTAATGCTGTAAAAGTGTACAGTAATTAGCTCTTTGATTTGATTTTGATTTTGATTTTATTTAGGGACATTGTTAATCATTTTAAAAAACGAAAAGATGGGTGCACCAGATTTAACACAGAGCTAATTTCCGTCTGTAGTCCATAAAACACAAAGTACACACAATGTTTTGTACATTCACACTCATCACATAATATACACTATCCTATATATCTATATTTATTTAAGAAATCTACTAATTACATGTGCAAATAGCATCAAAATTGCACTGAAGACTAGTATAGTAATTGAAATATGTATCATAGTTTTAATATGACAAATTATACAAAGTGCCTCAATTAACAATTAATCAATTAACACACAAAAAAAAGAACAAACGAACAATAAGAAAAAAAAAATCTAACTAGATTTAACTTTTACTTTTTTATTTATATTAATATATACAACTATAAGTGAGACACAGTATCTGTCAGTTTCCTGTCAGAGCAGCTTCGTTGTGAAACCTGTCTGTCCATCACCAGGCCAATCTGTGTTAAAGGGAAGGAAACAGCTAATCTGATGTCAGCTCCGCCAGACACACACACACACACACACACACACACACACACACGCACACACACACACACTCATGATGACTTCCTGCTGTTCCAGATGTGTTTACAGCTGCAACACATTAACCAACATCGGTCCACTCATCCCGCGTCCACACACCAACGTCCCACTGGCTCATGAAAAACAGAGCGGAGCAAGTTAACATGTAGGAATTTACAGCTGGAGTTAGTCATGAGGG
Source organism: Trachurus japonicus (assembly GCF_045865225.1). Lineage (NCBI taxonomy): Eukaryota > Metazoa > Chordata > Actinopteri > Carangiformes > Carangidae > Trachurus > Trachurus japonicus. Next base: position 8,728 of record NW_028220274.1, on the reverse strand, counting down.
AAATGTTAATCATCTGGTAATCATCCGTCTGGGGGTCAAAGGTCACCGACGACTCCCCCTCCTCTTCATTAGTATCTTCCTCTCCTCACCTCTTTCTCTCTCTCTTTCAGACTTGGTTTGCTCGTTCCTGTTCTCTGGTGAACTGTTCAACCAACATGCAGCTGTCGGCTCAACTAGTGCTGCCACAGTAAGAACACACACTCACACACACTCACACACACACACACACACACACACACACACACACACACACACACAGTAGGGAGTTGTGAATCACAAAGAAATAGTCAGAGAGAGAGAGAGACTGTTTGAAACAACAGCAATTTTGTTTTCTTAATGATTCAGTCGGTCGTTCAGTCTCTAGCTGGGTTCACATGGAGCCAAATATTCAGATTAGAATCGGTTTAGATGTTCAAAACCAAAACCGACTGGAAATGCTGCATATAAACAGCTCAATCAGAATAAACAAGCCCAAAACAGAGGTGGAAGAAACCTTTTCTTCAACCGAAAGAAATGAAAATTGATCTATGGCTAAGCCCCGCCCCCTCCACTCACTCGGACAAACAGTCAACATTCAGTGACAGTTGCTATGGCAGCTGTCACAGTAGGAGACATTTCACAGGAGGCAATTGGTGATTTTTGGAGACAGAAAGATTAAATATCATCTCGAAGCCGATAGCGACGGGCTAACTTCTGTTAGCCTGTCTATGGAGTTTTGCATTATACGTTAGCATTAAGCTAGCGGGCTTTATGCTTAGTTGTGATACTGGCTAACATCCAAACATCTCTCACAATATGTTGCCTCAAATACGTTGTTGACTTAACTTAGAACAGATGTAGACATCCTTGTTAAGTTTATCCACGTTTAGTTGGTGTTGTGGTCTACTGCATAACTTTATCCAGAGCAGACACTTCTCTTGGTTGAGATGTGGCTTGGGAAAGGGTTAAAAAAATCCACCCCGTCGCCCAGCCTCTCGGGATACCTAGTGTCGGAGTTGCATGTACCCCATGCACACCGTTTGACCATTTTAAACTGAAAATGTCAAGAAAAAACATAAAAACGAATGAAAACTGACTAACTGCAATGCATTTCAATTGACGTGGAAGCAGAGAATGTCCGAGTGTATGGGCTAGCTATGCGCACTGTGATTGGCTCATCGTGTTTGGGGGCGTGGCTTAGCCATAGGTCAATTGTGTCATGTAAACGGTGAAACTGAATGTCGTCTGGTTACGTTCTTTCTTTTCCGTGTCGACGTAAATGCGTAGTGACGTTTCTTCACTTGCAAATGCTTGAATGAAAGTGTCAAAACAATGAACAACTACTGCACTGATCAGACCATAGATATCCATCTTTGATTAGTTGCAGGATGTTTTGATCTTTAGAGTTCTCAACAAACGTGAAAATTGGCTCACTGGCATTTATAGCTGGACACGACCAAAAGAAAGAGGAAAAATGACCCGGGTCATTTCTATATAATTTCGACAGGCCCGTTACGCTCGGCACGTGTCACGCGGCTGTAAAACATCCGCTCTGAATAAATGCAGTGGCTCATGTAAACATCCGATTGGATTAGATCATATCACATGGAAACAGCGTTGTAAACAATGAGTCTTTTGGGTTACGAAAGACTCATTGGGAATGAATTCAGTCAGAACGAGGAAAAAGTGTTCATGTAAACCACCTAGTGATGATGATGACCTTTATTAAACCGTGTTTTAGTGTAAAAATAACATAGAGGTTGTTCCGATCAGATGATGCTAATTAGCTTCTGGCTAATTCAGGAGTATTCATTCAGCACAACATCTGTCAGCAGCAGCAGCGCTTTTATCTTGGTTCTACTTGGACCTGCTGTTGTTTTGTTCTTCTGTAATACTGCAGTAACATGATACTGATATATCAATATATAAATTGGGTCGACTGTTTGACACTGTTTTGCAAATATATGCTTATTCAGTTTTCTTGGCCAACGTGAGATGAGAAGACTGATACCACTCGTGTCTGTGTTGCTTGTACAGAGGATGTGGTTTAGCCTAACTTGGTATAAACAATGAAAACGTAGGAAACAGCTGTTTTCACCCTTCACAAACCTGTAGATATTTCTTTTTTACATTTCATTTCCATGTCTCGGTCCAACAGATATAATATAATTTGTTAACTTGTTCTTGCTAGACTAACCATGCAGCGTAATGTTGAACATACAGAGATTAGAATTATATCAATATATTTGTGTTTATTCCATAATATCTCGCACTTATCGTACTTATCACTATCTCAGATTTTCAGATTTCACTGTATTGTCATTTTTATGTAAGGGCATAAACACGACATACTGTGCAGCGATTCAAAAACAGTTTAAGAGAAACAGAGCAGCAATAGAAACAAGTCAAATTGTCAAAAAGATGTACTAGTAAGTGGTTAAATCCACATCTATGTTTCAATATTGGCTGTGACTGGAACAGTGCTGATGTTGTTGTTTCCTCTCCTCAGTCAGCAGCAGTACTTCGCTCTCGGCTCCGGACAGACAATCACATTAAAAACCTCGCTGCTGAATTCTGGAGACGACGCCTTCTTGCCGCGTCTGACGCTGCGGTTCCCAAACAACATCCACTACATCAAAGTGCTGCAGAATGTGAGTTTAACAGAACGATCATCGGGGTTTCGAGCACAAAAGTCTCTGACATACAGTATATTAAAATGTGATTTAATCTATATATGTCATCCTATGTCATTTGCCGTTGATCTGTGTGCAGGAGGACAACGTCGTCAGCTGTGACGTCACCGAGGAAGTCAACAGCACAATGGTGACTGTCGACTGCGGCGTCACCAGCCTCGTCCTCCCGGCCCGCAACCAGGTGAGCATCAGTCAGTCACACGTTGACTGAAGATGTTGTATGACAAGACCAATCAGCCGTGTTAGCTGCTCTGTCAGCCTGCGCTCATAGATGGTTGTGCTAATGTCAGCATGGTAATAGAAGACATAAGACTTTTTCTTGATCTCATGAGTGGGAAATTCACTTGCAACGGTAGAAGAGAAATACAGGATACATAAAGAAGTAAGGAATAAAAAAATATGAAGAAAGAATTCACTATGTACAAAAATATATATAAAAAACAAAGGGTAAAACTTTATAATAAATACACACTATTAAGCATTAGTTAAGCATTAATAAATACTGAATTCTTAATTTATAAGAATTTATATTTATGTGAAAGAATACTCATATGTAGTTTATAAATACAGTTAGTGCTTATCAATGATGAGTAAAACATTTTTAACTGTTTATACTGTAAACTACATACTTATGAGTATTCATGTGTTATAAATGATGAATTCAGTATTGATTAATGCTTAACTAATGCTCAATAATTTGTACTTATTATAAAGTGTTACCAAACAAACATATGTACTGTTACGTAAGAAAATACTACAGTATATACAACTGTATTATATACAGTACACGTTGTTTGGTCTGAGATATTGCACAGTGTGGGTGGACATGGAAAAACAAGTAAATGTACTTACGTTTACTACACTTGTATGAATGAGCAAGGTAAAAAGAATGATCATCTACATTAATGATTTGGGAGCTGTGAGTGTTTGTACAAGATTTCCCATTGAATCCCTTGATCATCCCCTGAACCACGGCACTAATGGTTCGTTAGCACCGGACCTCAGCTCAGTCTTAGATCAAACTGTCTTTAGGTCAGGAGTGACTGTACTTTCTGTTCTCCGGCTTTTGTCTCATCAGCAGATACTTGCTGTATTTCCTTTGTCTCGTTTTATTTTATTTTTATCGTGAATATTGTGAAAGACGCTGTTGAAATGTCTGAGTTTCCCCAGAATTGCACACCCTGCACATTCACCACGCTATGAGATAATAACAGAACGTTACGAGACCGAGTTGTTTTTGAGGTAAATTCATGCAAAACCGCTGATGCACGTTCCCGTCAGGGGCAGTTTTTCAGCAAGCAGACTCTGCATTTACCTCGAAAAAACGTTCCGTTATTATCTCATAGCGTGGTGAATGTGCAGGTCACAAGTTGTCCACCAGAGCGTTGTGGAGTTGTTGGATTGTGTATTTGATGAGTTTGATGAGGGAAACCAAGAAATCCCATGAGCCTCCGTAGCGTAGCTCTGAGCAGCTCGCCGCTCTGCTCCGCTGTTCTAAAAATAGCTTGCACCGACAATTAAAGGTAACGAACCTACTGCTATGACTATAGGGATTGTGGCAATGGGCCAATTTACCAAAATGTTGAACTATCCCTTTAAAGATACTGTTATCGATTCATGAACTCCTTAGATCGATCTTTTGACACGCCATTACACTGTTGCACTGTTTACTTCTGGAGTGTGCATTAATGTAACTGCTTTTCAGTCAATTTAATGTAAACATGAATATTTTTGATAATCCACCAGGTTAGAGAGTTAGAGAGTTCCAACTTTGTACTGTTACAAAATTAGTTTTGTGAAAATCTCTTTCATAACCAAGCAAATTGGTATTAAAACTGAAATATCTCTAAATGAATCAATATCGACTCGTAGTGTAGTGATACCCAGCCCCAATTAACAAGAATGCAACAGTTGAACTTAATTGGAGACAAGACAATAAAAAATAGACTTGAGTTGAGAGTGAAGGAGTGAAGTGAGTGATCACAGACATTTCCTGTTTCTTATAGATGAATATCAGCTTCCTGTTGGATGTGAACCACAACAGCACACCTGCCAACATCAGCATCCACGTCAACACCAGCAGGTAAAGGACACACACAACCTGGGTATCATCCATAGTGTCACATTATTGATCCAGTTTAGTTAAGCAGCAGACTGATTATTACAAAACATTACATTAACGTGAGCTCTCCAAAGTGGCACAGTAAGTTCTGTAAGTTTAAGATTACATGTTTACACGTTAGTTATGTATTAATGTGTTTAATCCGTTTTCTGTTCAGCGACAACTACGAGAGAGTGGAGTATCTCCATGACAACGCCCACAGTCTCCTCCTTCCTCTTAAATATGGCGTCAACATCAACATCCATGGGTGAGTCACATTAGCACACCTTACTATTGCTCTCTTAGAATTAATAATAATTATGACAATAAAAACAATTGAACTATAAATAATAACAATAATCCATGTATTAAAACAAATATAGCTTGTGCATTTTCATTCTGTAATAAAATATTATTATTAGTTCATTATTAGTATTTAAAAAAACATCCAATCCACTCCTTATTTATATTGCACATTTCCAAAACATAAAAGTTTACCAAAGTGCTGCACAGTGATTTACATACAGGACGTAGAGCACAAAATGGTTAAGAAAAACGTAATGAAAATTAAAAGTAAAGATAAAAAAGAATTTAAAAAAGAATAAATAGGAACATTAGACATGTTTGACACGATCTAGATGCTAAAACTGTAACTTTTCTATCTCTCTTCAGTTTTGTGACTCCAACCTCTTTTGTGTTTGGAGATGAAGACCTGACTCCAGTCGACTGCTACAGTGAAAGATTCAACTACACATACAAGGTAAACATCAGTCAAGGTTCCCACACGTCCTTTAAAATCCTGGAAAATCCAGTCCTGGAAAATGTTAAATGTCCTGGAAAAGCCTGAGTTGTCCCTGAATATTATTTATCACACTTTTTCAGACCCCACCAAGGATTTATTTTCCAAAGAAGAGACTAGTGAGAAAACTAGAGAGTTTGTGTTGATAGTGTTGCCAATGTTGGACCTGGAGCATGAGGGTTTTCTCTCCCGCAGCAGCAGAGAGGTGTGGGCGTGGATTAAAAACAAAAACAACATGTTTGCGTTGTTCTATGATAAATTTGTCATAATTTCTAAGCAGCATGTAAGATATTATTTCATAAGTTAGAGCCACAGACTGCACATCTTTAAACCAGACTTCTGGGAGAGGAATAAACATAGAAACAAAGTGGCTAAATGTAAACTTCTCCAAAGCATGAATGGGGAAAGGGGATGAATTTATTAGTGTATGGCGTAAAAACTAATGTCCGTAATACAGTAGCAGCTGAAAATGTCCTGGAAACGAGTGGGAACCCTGATCAGTGTGGGCTTGAGGAGTTTCTCCAGGTGTGTTTGGACAGAGAACCAACTTCTACATTTACATTTACAGTTACAATTAGTCATTTGGCAGACGCTGTCATCCAGAGCAGCTTACAAGTGAGTAACATCAGTGACCTGCTGAACTGGGAGTGACCTGGGTGTGCTCCCCGGTCACTCCCCGGTCACTCCCAGGTCGGCAGGTCACTCCTTTGCTGTTAATAACAACCTGACAAGATCCTGCCTCCACTGAGTTCTCTGTTTTTCTTAAAACCTCCGAGGGCGACGGGAGGGGCCTCCGAGGTCTCTTGAACTCCTTTAAGTTTTTGCCTCTAGTTCAACCTGAGCTGGAGAGGGGAGTTATTTACTTGTTTTAATCGGCCGCCGCCCCACAGAAGCTGCAACAATAATCTTTCATAAACCCACACTCATACGATGGGAAATGGGATTGTGGCAACAGAGAGCCTTGTTATTTATATATAATTTCACCTTTGTTTTTGCTGCTGTTGTTGTTTTCTTTTCTTTTCTTTTTGTTGTCCTCCTTTTTGTTTTAATTTTGAATTTATTTATTCAGGATAGCCCCTTGAGATGAATCGTCTCGTTTTCAAGGGGGTCCTTCCACAAAATGATACAAATAATACAAAGTTGAGGGGAAAAAAAGAAATACAGTGAAACACATTACAGGATTTATACACACACTCTCTCCTCTCCTAACCCCAGCTAATCCACAGACAGCCAAATCTCAATTTAGTAATCAACTTAGTGATATCCATGCTTACAAATGGGAAAAAAGAGAGTCACAAAAATTTCGGTTTATACCATAAATATATAAGATGCAACAAAAATATGAACGAGAAATCGAATCAGAAACAAGAACAAGGAGTTATATTGTGCATGTATACCACGATTATATATATTTACTTACATAACTATGGATTTGTATTTATGATTTAGATTTTGTGAAAATAAAATAAAAAAAAGTTTTCTTCAGTATAAAGATGATTGAGTGCGCTGCTTCTATCTGATTTCTGGCTTTTATATGTGTTGTTCTGTTTGTCTGCAGGTTTTAAACTCTGGTCCCAGCAAGTCAGTAGATACTGTGGTCGACATTGCGCTACCGAAGATGCTCGTTCCGTACCCACACCGGCTGCTGCAGGTGGTCGACGTGCAGGTACGTGAACCAACCAACAGCGATGCAGGAGTGTGAGAAGAAGCAGAAACAGCACGGACGGTGTAAAACCTGTCGGCGGTGTCTGTGGAGGTTTTTCACAGGTTTCTGAATATAGATTTCAAATGTGGGTGTCTGTGTTTACCGCTTGCCGCCACACTTCTCAGTTACAGGGGCCAGAGAAATGTAGTTTAGGGAGGTGTGAGCATGAGGTGACAGCTGAGTGTTATACTGTAGGTAGACGCCTCTAGCTAAATACCTCCTATAAAGTTTGAATATCATCTTCATGGTACAGTGGTTCTCCGCTCAGGCGCACGTTAGAGGAAATAACTTAACCAACTGAAACCTGAAGTAGTTGTAGAACAAAATGTACTCACGTTCTATGTGTCTACAGAGACGCTGGGGTTTTTTCCATTTACATATTGTAGATTTTTTGCCACAGCATCTAGTGGCCATGAGAGGAACAGCTTCTCTAAAAGGTCGTTGAACTCCAGACGGAGGGAATCAACAGTTGACAGACGGTACAGGAGATAGAAACAGGTACAGGTAAATAGAAATAATACATATATTATATGCATCACTTACTATACATATTAAAATTATATATAACAATAAAATTAAAACAAAACAGATTAATAAATTGATGGATTGATGGATTTTGGGGAAAAAATGGTATAATACATAAATAAATCAAAAATAGTCCTTATGGGTTTTTAAATTATAGACAATACAGGTTCATATAAATAACACCAAAATAAGTGACGTCTAATTTCTCTGTATAACTAAAGGAAGGTTTCGATATGGCATAAAATGTTTGAGTACATCCTCTTGTAGAATAGCGAATCTTTGGTAATCCTTTAATTTACAGGCCGTTAACTGCATCATAATGTCTAGAAATAGACTAGAAGTAACGGTCAATTTCATAGTGTTGTCGAGAAATATATAATGAAGTAACGGTCAATTGCAAGGACTTGGTGGAGAAAAATTCTGGCCTCTCCCAAACAAGCATGAAAAGCATCTTTATGAAAAACATGACTTTGCTCTGAAATTGGCCGTTATTTTTAGGCGACTTCTTGACATTATCACGTAATTAACGGCCTGTAAATTAAAGGGTTACCCGAATCTTCTGTGTAGAAGGTCATTGATCCACATCTTAAAGGTTGGGGGGAGTTTCTCCTTCCACTGAAAGATTATTAATCACATTATCACAGTAATAATAAACATCAGTGTTAGAACAGTATGTGTTTAATGTTAATATGTTTTTATTCTCTGTGTGCAGACGTCTCATGGTGTGTGTTCGATCAGCGGTGAGACGGTTTCAGTCAACGACGACTGTGACGTCCCCGATGCTTCCTTCATCAAACAACTCATCTTCTTCTTCTCCTCCACCTCCTCCCGCAGAATGGTACACACAACCACACAAACACACACATGAACATACACACTAAACCTAATCTAAACTTACTTCTTCACATAGAGTAGTAAATCTAGCT
>NW_028220273.1:7500-40573 GCF_045865225.1 Trachurus japonicus | reverse complement strand
GCATGCAGCAGACGACCCAGCAAGAACTTTGGACTGGTTAAGGTTAGTAAAAATGACATGTCCAGGTGTAAGTAAGAAATAGGCTAAGTGAATCAAGGGATGATAAGTTCCTAAGTGCTAGACTCGTGAAACCAACGTGTGTGGATAGCTGAGGACCTAAGCTTTCCAACGATACCGAGTCCGACCCAACTTTCTCAAGATAAGGGGGCGTGGCCTCGAAAAGAAGGGCGAAATCGGCTGTATCTCAAGAACGGTAAGTCAGAAAAATACGAGCCACACACCATCGTGTTCAGCGTGGTCGAATTATGGGGGAAAGCCGTCGGGTCCGACAGTGTCCGACCTTCCCTCGGCGAGTTATGGCCGAAAACGCACCTAGGCGGGCCAAAGTGGGCCAAAATTGGCCTCCACATGCTCCCAGGCTCATATCTCTGGCTAGGAATGTGCTAGAGACGCGGGGAAAAGTTCTACGGAAAGCTACGGACCTCAGCTATCCAGAAAAACAAAGTCCGACGTCACTTTCTATATTTCCGCTAGTAGTTTTTTGCAGTTAAGTGAAAAGAGGGAAGTATTTGGACTCTTTGGCTGTGCCCCATTTTTTTTTTTGGGCACAGGTGGCGCCACTGAGTGTCCAGCATGCAGCAGACGACCCAGCAAGAACTTTGGACTGGTTAAGGTTAGTAAAAATGACATGTGCAGGTGTAAGTAAGAAATAGGCTAAGTGAATCAAGGGATGATAAGTTCCTAACTCTGGGCAGGAAAGTGCTAGACTCGTGAAACCAACGTGTGTGGATAGCTGAGGACCTAAGCTTTCCAACGATACCGAGTCCGACCCAACTTTCTCAAGATAAGGGGGCGTGGCCTCGAAAAGAAGGGCGAAATCGGCTGTATCTCAAGAACGGTAAGTCAGAAAAATACGAGCCACACACCATCGTGTTCAGCGTGGTCGAATTATGGGGGAAAGCCGTCGGGTCCGACAGTGTCCGACCTTCCCTCGGCGAGTTATGGCCGAAAACGCACCTAGGCGGGCCAAAGTGGGCCAAAATTGGCCTCCACATGCTCCCAGGCTCATATCTCTGGCTAGGAATGTGCTAGAGACGCGGGGAAAAGTTCTACGGAAGCTACGGACCTCAGCTATCCAGAAAAACAAAGTCCGACGTCACTTTCTATATTTCCGCTAGTAGTTTTTTGCAGTTAAGTGAAAAGAGGGAAGTAATTTGGACTCTTTGGCTGTGCCCCATTTTTTTTTTTGGGCACAGGTGGCGCCACTGAGTGTCCAGCATGCAGCAGACGATCCAGCAAGAACTTTGGACTGGTTAAGGTTAGTAAAAATGACATGTGCAGGTGTAAGTAAGAAATAGGCTAAGTGAATCAAGGGATGATAAGTTCCTAACTCTGGGCAGGAAAGTGCTAGACTCGTGAAACCAACGTGTGTGGATAGCTGAGGACCTAAGCTTTCCAACGATACCGAGTCCGACCCAACTTTCTCAAGATAAGGGGGCGTGGCCTCGAAAAGAAGGGCGAAATCGGCTGTATCTCAAGAACGGTAAGTCAGAAAAATACGAGCCACACACCATCGTGTTCAGCGTGGTCGAATTATGGGGGAAAGCCGTCGGGTCCGACAGTGTCCGACCTTCCCTCGGCGAGTTATGGCCGAAAACGCACCTAGGCGGGCCAAAGTGGGCCAAAATTGGCCTCCACATGCTCCCAGGCTCATATCTCTGGCTAGGAATGTGCTAGAGACGCGGGGAAAAGTTCTACGGAAAGCTACGGACCTCAGCTATCCAGAAAAACAAAGTCCGACGTCACTTTCTATATTTCCGCTAGTAGTTTTTTTGCAGTTAAGTGAAAAGAGGGAAGTAATTTGGACTCTTTGGCTGTGCCCCATTTTTTTTTTTTGGGCACAGGTGGCGCCACTGAGTGTCCAGCATGCAGCAGACGATCCAGCAAGAACTTTGGACTGGTTAAGGTTAGTAAAAATGACATGTGCAGGTGTAAGTAAGAAATAGGCTAAGTGAATCAAGGGATGATAAGTTCCTAACTCTGGGCAGGAAAGTGCTAGACTCGTGAAACCAACATGTGTGGATAGCTGAGGACCTAAGCTTTCCAACGATACCGAGTCCGACCCACCTTTCTCAAGATAAGGGGGCGTGGCCTCGAAAAGAAGGGCGAAATCGGCTGTATCTCAAGAACGGTAAGTCAGAAAAATACGAGCCACACACCATCGTGTTCAGCGTGGTCGAATTATGGGGGAAAGCCGTCGGGTCCGACAGTGTCCGACCTTCCCTCGGCGAGTTATGGCCGAAAACGCACCTAGGCGGGCCAAAGTGGGCCAAAATTGGCCTCCACATGCTCCCAGGCTCATATCTCTGGCTAGGAATGTGCTAGAGACGCGGGGAAAAGTTCTACGGAAAGCTACGGACCTCAGCTATCCAGAAAAACAAAGTCCGACGTCACTTTCTATATTTCCGCTAGTAGTTTTTTGCAGTTAAGTGAAAAGAGGGAAGTAATTTGGACTCTTTGGCTGTGCCCCATTTTTTTTTTTGGGCACAGGTGGCGCCACTGAGTGTCCAGCATGCAGCAGACGATCCAGCAAGAACTTTGGACTGGTTAAGGTTAGTAAAAATGACATGTGCAGGCGTAAGTAAGAAATAGGCTAAGTGAATCAAGGGATGATAAGTTCCTAACTCTGGGCAGGAAAGTGCTAGACTCGTGAAACCAACGTGTGTGGATAGCTGAGGACCTAAGCTTTCCAACGATACCGAGTCCGACCCAACTTTCTCAAGATAAGGGGGCGTGGCCTCGAAAAGAAGGGCGAAATCGGCTGTATCTCAAGAACGGTAAGTCAGAAAAATACGAGCCACACACCATCGTGTTCAGCGTGGTCGAATTATGGGGGAAAGCCGTCGGGTCCGACAGTGTCCGACCTTCCCTCGGCGAGTTATGGCCGAAAACGCACCTAGGCGGGCCAAAGTGGGCCAAAATTGGCCTCCACATGCTCCCAGGCTCATATCTCTGGCTAGGAATGTGCTAGAGACGCGGGGAAAAGTTCTACGGAAAGCTACGGACCTCAGCTATCCAGAAAAACAAAGTCCGACGTCACTTTCTATATTTCCGCTAGTAGTTTTTTGCAGTTAAGTGAAAAGAGGGAAGTAATTTGGACTCTTTGGCTGTGCCCCATTTTTTTTTTTGGGCACAGGTGGCGCCACTGAGTGTCCAGCATGCAGCAGACGATCCAGCAAGAACTTTGGACTGGTTAAGGTTAGTAAAAATGACATGTGCAGGTGTAAGTAAGAAATAGGCTAAGTGAATCAAGGGATGATAAGTTCCTAACTCTGGGCAGGAAAGTGCTAGACTCGTGAAACCAACATGTGTGGATAGCTGAGGACCTAAGCTTTCCAACGATACCGAGTCCGACCCAACTTTCTCAAGATAAGGGGGCGTGGCCTCGAAAAGAAGGGCGAAATCGGCTGTATCTCAAGAACGGTAAGTCAGAAAAAATACGAGCCACACACCATCGTGTTCAGCGTGGTCGAATTATGGGGGAAAGCCGTCGGGTCCGACAGTGTCCGACCTTCCCTCGGCGAGTTATGGCCGAAAACGCACCTAGGCGGGCCAAAGTGGGCCAACATTGGCCTCCACATGCTCCCAGGCTCATATCTCTGGCTAGGAATGTGCTAGAGACGCGGGGAAAAGTTCTACGGAAAGCTACGGACCTCAGCTATCCAGAAAAAACAAAGTCCGACGTCACTTTCTATATTTCCGCTAGTAGTTTTTTGCAGTTAAGTGAAAAGAGGGAAGTAATTTGGACTCTTTGGCTGTGCCCCATTTTTTTTTTTGGGCACAGGTGGCGCCACTGAGTGTCCAGCATGCAGCAGACGATCCAGCAAGAACTTTGGACTGGTTAAGGTTAGTAAAAATGACATGTCCAGGCGTAAGTAAGAAATAGGCTAAGTGAATCAAGGGATGATAAGTTCCTAACTCTGGGCAGGAAAGGGCTAGACTCGTGAAACCAACGTGTGTGGATAGCTGAGGACCTAAGCTTTCCAACGATACCGAGTCCGACCCAACTTTCTCAAGATAAGGGGGCGTGGCCTCGAAAAGAAGGGCGAAATCGGCTGTATCTCAAGAACGGTAAGTCAGAAAAATACGAGCCACACACCATCGTGTTCAGCGTGGTCGAATTATCGGGGAAAGCCGTCGGGTCCGACAGTGTCCGACCTTCCCTCGGCGAGTTATGGCCGAAAACGCACCTAGGCGGGCCAAAGTGGGCCAAAATTGGCCTCCACATGCTCCCAGGCTCATATCTCTGGCTAGGAATGTGCTAGAGACGCGGGGAAAAGTTCTACGGAAAGCTACGGACCTCAGCTATCCAGAAAAACAAAGTCCGACGTCACTTTCTATATTTCCGCTAGTAGTTTTTTGCAGTTAAGTGAAAAGAGGGAAGTAATTTGGACTCTTTGGCTGTGCCCCATTTTTTTTTTTGGGCACAGGTGGCGCCACTGAGTGTCCAGCATGCAGCAGACGATCCAGCAAGAACTTTGGACTGGTTAAGGTTAGTAAAAATGACATGTGCAGGTGTAAGTAAGAAATAGGCTAAGTGAATCAAGGGATGATAAGTTCCTAACTCTGGGCAGGAAAGTGCTAGACTCGTGAAACCAACGTGTGTGGATAGCTGAGGACCTAAGCTTTCCAACGATACCGAGTCCGACCCAACTTTCTCAAGATAAGGGGGCGTGGCCTCGAAAAGAAGGGCGAAATCGGCTGTATCTCAAGAACGGTAAGTCAGAAAAATACGAGCCACACACCATCGTGTTCAGCGTGGTCGAATTATGGGGGAAAGCCGTCGGGTCCGACAGTGTCCGACCTTCCCTCGGCGAGTTATGGCCGAAAACGCACCTAGGCGGGCCAAAGTGGGCCAAAATTGGCCTCCACATGCTCCCAGGCTCATATCTCTGGCTAGGAATGTGCTAGAGACGTGGGGAAAAGTTCTACGGAAAGCTACGGACCTCAGCTATCCAGAAAAACAAAGTCCGACGTCACTTTCTATATTTCCGCTAGTAGTTTTTTGCAGTTAAGTGAAAAGAGGGAAGTATTTGGACTCTTTGGCTGTGCCCCATTTTTTTTTTTTGGGCACAGGTGGCGCCACTGAGTGTCCAGCATGCAGCAGACGACCCAGCAAGAACTTTGGACTGGTTAAGGTTAGTAAAAATGACATGTCCAGGTGTAAGTAAGAAATAGGCTAAGTGAATCAAGGGATGATAAGTTCCTAACTCTCGGCAGGAAAGTGCTAGACTCGTGAAACCAACGTGTGTGGATAGCTGAGGACCTAAGCTTTCCAACGATACCGAGTCCGACCCAACTTTCTCAAGATAAGGGGGCGTGGCCTCGAAAAGAAGGGCGAAATCGGCTGTATCTCAAGAACGGTAAGTCAGAAAAATACGAGCCACACACCATCGTGTTCAGCGTGGTCGAATTATGGGGGAAAGCCGTCGGGTCCGACAGTGTCCGACCTTCCCTCGGCGAGTTATGGCCGAAAACGCACCTAGGCGGGCCAAAGTGGGCCAAAATTGGCCTCCACATGCTCCCAGGCTCATATCTCTGGCTAGGAATGTGCTAGAGACGCGGGGAAAAGTTCTACGGAAAGCTACGGACCTCAGCTATCCAGAAAAACAAAGTCCGACGTCACTTTCTATATTTCCGCTAGTAGTTTTTTGCAGTTAAGTGAAAAGAGGGAAGTATTTGGACTCTTTGGCTGTGCCCCATTTTTTTTTTTTGGGCACAGGTGGCGCCACTGAGTGTCCAGCATGCAGCAGACGACCCAGCAAGAACTTTGGACTGGTTAAGGTTAGTAAAAATGACATGTCCAGGTGTAAGTAAGAAATAGGCTAAGTGAATCAAGGGATGATAAGTTAGGGTTAGGGTTAGGGTTAGGGTTAGGGTTAGGGTTAGGGTTAGGGTTAGGGTTAGGGTTAGGGTTAGGGTTAGGGTTAGGGTTAGGGTTAGGGTTAGGGTTAGGGTTAGGTATAAGGGATGAGTACCAAGTCGAGATTTAGGCTCAAACTACTTTCCCGATGGGCTAGATGGGAGATAGACATGTCCCTAGTGAGTGTTCGGTGCGCTGAGCACGCTGGTGGCGTCATTTCCGGGATTGGAGCAAAGGATCATGGGTAAAAATACAAGCATTGTGGCTCATTGGAAGGCTATTGGTGTGACGTCATCGAGATTTTGGCTACCCCCCCATTTTCGGGGGCGGGCTTTCGATAGAGACCGGAACCAAGTCTCTACGTCATTCCTATCAAAAGTTATGGGCCAATGAAAATCCCCCATAGGAGTGATTGGAGAAGTGTGAAAAATCGCCTAAGTGCCACATGGTCATATGTATGGGGGGGCGGTCCCCAGGAAACTTGACCACTATATGTTTCAGGCAATTCTGAACATGATTGGTCGAGCACCGGAAGTGATTTCGATGGTGACCGAAATGGGTCATGTTGGGTATCTCCAGAGAGGTCTCGAGTAGACAAGTGCCTGGACTGGGGTGTGAGGTCAGTGGGACATTGCGTTGGCCAGATATCGCGAGAAGTGTGTTTTGAGAAAAGTGGAAAAATGGCCTAAGTGTTACATGGTCATATGTATGGGATGGGCGGTCCCCAGGAAAGTTGACCACTATACGTTTCAGGCGATTCTGAACAACATTGGTCCCCGACCGGAAGTCGTTTTTATATGTCGCCCCCTTGTGGTCATGTTGGGTATCCACGGACAGGCCAGGACGAGACCAGTCCACAGATACCCGAATCAAGTCTGTGGTACTTACCGTTGGTGAGATATGGCGAGAAATGGCTCTCCCATAGACTCCCATGTTAAACGGAGTGGGAGCAGTGAAAATCTTGGTACTCATCCCTTATACCTTTTCCCTCTTTTCACGTGCTGGGCTTTTTTCTTGCAGACACCTGGACATGTCATTTTTACTAAACTTAACCACTCCCTGTCACATGCTGGACACTGGACTCTTGCCTAAACTTAACCACTCCCAGGTCGCGAGAAGAAGGTTGATGTTAAAAGAGTCCCTACTGGGTTAGGTTGCAGATGAAAAGAGAGTCCAGCAAGGACCTGGGAGTGGTTAAGTTTAGTAAAAATGACATGTCCAGGTGTAGGGTTAGGGTTAGGGTTAGGTATAGGGGTAATAACCACGATGATCATTTTGATCATCCTCGAGGGAAGGTCGTAGAGAGATGGGACCACGACCTACCCCCCCATTATCGGGGACGCTGAATTCAGAAATGCTGGAATGGAGTCTCTAGCACCTTCCTATCAAAAGTTATGGGCAAATTAAAATCCCCCATAGGAATGCATGGAGAAGGGTGAAAATTTGACTAAGTGTGAAAATTGGGTTAGGGTTAGGGTTAGGGTTAGGTATAGGGGTAATAACCACGATGATCATTTTGATCATCCTCGAGGGAAGGTCGTAGAGAGATGGGACCACGACCTACCCCCCCATTATCGGGGACGCTGAATTCAGAAATGCTGGAATGGAGTCTCTAGCACCTTCCTATCAAAAGTTATGGGCAAATTAAAATCCCCCATAGGAATGCATGGAGAAGGGTGAAAATTTGACTAAGTGTGAAAATTGGGTTAGGTATAAGGGATGAGTACCAAGTCGAGATTTAGGCTCAAACTACTTTCCCGATGGGCTAGATGGGAGATAGACATGTCCCTAGTGAGTGTTCGGTGCGCTGAGCACGCTGGTGGCGTCATTTCCGGGATTGGAGCAAAGGATCATGGGTAAAAATACAAGCATTGTGGCTCATTGGAAGGCTATTGGTGTGACGTCATCGAGATTTTGGCTACCCCCCCATTTTCGGGGGCGGGCTTTCGATAGAGACCGGAACCAAGTCTCTACGTCATTCCTATCAAAAGTTATGGGCCAATGAAAATCCCCCATAGGAGTGATTGGAGAAGTGTGAAAAATCGCCTAAGTGCCACATGGTCATATGTATGGGGGGGCGGTCCCCAGGAAACTTGACCACTATATGTTTCAGGCAATTCTGAACATGATTGGTCGAGCACCGGAAGTGATTTCGATGGTGACCGAAATGGGTCATGTTGGGTATCTCCAGAGAGGTCTCGAGTAGACAAGTGCCTGGACTGGGGTGTGAGGTCAGTGGGACATTGCGTTGGCCAGATATCGCGAGAAGTGTGTTTTGAGAAAAGTGGAAAAATGGCCTAAGTGTTACATGGTCATATGTATGGGATGGGCGGTCCCCAGGAAAGTTGACCACTATACGTTTTCAGGCGATTCTGAACAACATTGGTCCCCGACCGGAAGTCGTTTTTATATGTCGCCCCCTTGTGGTCATGTTGGGTATCCACGGACAGGCCAGGACGAGACCAGTCCACAGATACCCGAATCAAGTCTGTGGTACTTACCGTTGGTGAGATATGGCGAGAAATGGCTCTCCCATAGACTCCCATGTTAAACGGAGTGGGAGCAGTGAAAATCTTGGTACTCATCCCTTATACCTTTTCCCTCTTTTCACGTGCTGGGCTTTTTTCTTGCAGACACCTGGACATGTCATTTTTACTAAACTTAACCACTCCCTGTCACATGCTGGACACTGGACTCTTGCCTAAACTTAACCACTCCCAGGTCGCGAGAAGAAGGTTGATGTTAAAAGAGTCCCTACTGGGTTAGGTTGCAGATGAAAAGAGAGTCCAGCAAGGACCTGGGAGTGGTTAAGTTTAGTAAAAATGACATGTCCAGGTGTCTGCAAGAAAAAAGCCCAGCATGTGAAAAGAGGGAAAATGGGTTAGGGTTAGGATATAGGAAGAGTGCCACTTTTGAAATGTCGGCTCATTTTCCTGTGAGCATGTGAGAGACTTGAGACTCCGGCTACCCCCCCATTATCGGCCACGCCCTTTCGATTGAGACCGGAAGCAAGTCTCTAGGCCACTCCCACCGGAAGTTATGGGCAAAAAAGGGGTATTTTGAGGAGTTTTTTGAGGGCTCATTTTTTCCCTTAAGTGCTCATTAGTTGAGACTCCGCCTACCCCCCCATTATCGACCACGCCCGATCGATAGAGACCGGAACCAAGTCTCTAGGCCACTCCCACCGGAAGTTATGGGCAAATCAAATTCCCCCATAGGAATGAATGAGGGAGTGTGAAAATTGTTCTAAGTGTTTGGGTGTGTATGTATGGGTGGGCGGTCCCCAGGAAAGTTGACCACTATATGTTTCAGGCGATTCTGAACATGATTGGTCGAGCACCGGAAGTGATTTTGATGGTCGTGAAATCGGGTCATGTCGGGTATCTACAGAGAGGCCTCGAGTAGACAAGTGCCTGGACTGGGGTGTCGGGTCAGTGGGACATTCCCCTGGTCAGATATCGCGAGAAGTGTGTTTTGCGACATAGTGAAAAATGGCCTAAGTGTTACAGGGTACTATGTATGGGTGGGCGGTCCCCAGGAAACCTCACCACTATATGTTTCAGACGATTCTGAACATGATTGGTCCCCGACCAGAAGTAGTTTTTATAGCGCCCCCTTGTGGTCATGTTGGGTATCTACAGAGAGGCCTCGAGTAGACAAGTGCCTGGACTGGGGTGTCGGGTCAGTGGGACATTCCCCTGGTCAGATATCGCGAGAAGTGTGTTTTGCGACATAGTGAAAAATGGCCTAAGTGTTACAGGGTACTATGTATGGGTGGGCGGTCCCCAGGAAACCTCACCACTATATGTTTCAGACGATTCTGAACATGATTGGTCCCCGACCGGAAGTAGTTTTTATAGCGCCCCCTTGTGGTCATGTTGGGTTAGGGTTAGGGTTAGGGTTAGGGTTAGGGTTAGGGTTAGGGTTAGGGTTAGGTTAGGGGGTTTTCGCGATCGTGGTTCGTTGAACCACGAGGATATAACTGTTGATAGGAAGGTCGTAGAGACATGAAACTAAGCTCTACCCCCCTCAACCACGGCATGGGCTTTCGATTGGTGTGCGTCATTAGGCCCCACCCACTTCCGGTCCGGAAGTAGCATGATTATCTCAGGAACGGAAGGTGGTAGAGACACGTGGGTGGTGTCATCGTGTTCCTGGTGGTCGATATAGTGGGGGTAGACACCAATTAGGAGTTTGTGGGCGGTACCGTTGGTAAGTTGTGGGCGTGGTTTAGGTCGGATAGTGAAATGTGAAAAATGTGAAAATTTGACAAAGTGTCAAAGGCAAAAAGCACCCCACAGAAAGTGTTTTTAGAGCACGTTTCAGACCATTTGGAGTCGATAGGTACCTATAAAAAAAGGTGAAATTTTTATGAAAAATATATAGGAAATTGTGAAAATTGTAAAGTTGGCGTGGTTAAGTTTAGTAAAAATGACATGTCCAGGTGCGAAAAGGTACGTAAATCAGGTAAGTAGAGTTAGTGGGTCAGGTTAGCCCCAGGCAAGTAAAATAGTGGGTCAGGTTAGCCCCAGGTAAGTAAAATAGTGGGTCAGGTTAGCCCCAGGTAAGTAAAATAGGGTTAGGGGGTTAGGTTAGGGGGTTTTCGCGATCGTGGTTCGTTGAACCACGAGGATATAACTGTTGATAGGAAGGTCGTAGAGACATGAAACTAAGCTCTACCCCCCTCAACCACGGCATGGGCTTTCGATTGGTGTGCGTCATTAGGCCCCACCCACTTCCGGTCCGGAAGTAGCATGATTATCTCAGGAACGGAAGGTGGTAGAGACACGTGGGTGGTGTCATCGTGTTCCTGGTGGTCGATATAGTGGGGGTAGACACCAATTAGGAGTTTGTGGGCGGTACCGTTGGTAAGTTGTGGGCGTGGTTTAGGTCGGATAGTGAAATGTGAAAAATGTGAAAATTTGACAAAGTGTCAAAGGCAAAAAGCACCCCACAGAAAGTGTTTTAGAGCACGTTTCAGACCATTTGGAGTCGATAGGTACCTATAAAAAAAGGTGAAATTTTTATGAAAAATATATAGGAAATTGTGAAAATTGTAAAGTTGGCGTGGTTAAGTTTAGTAAAAATGACATGTCCAGGTGCGAAAAGGTACGTAAATCAGGTAAGTAGAGTTAGTGGGTCAGGTTAGCCCCAGGCAAGTAAAATAGTGGGTCAGGTTAGCCCCAGGTAAGTAAAATAGTGGGTCAGGTTAGCCCCAGGTAAGTAAAATAGGGTTAGGGGGTTAGGTTAGGGGGTTTTCGCGATCGTGGTTCGTTGAACCACGAGGATATAACTGTTGATAGGAAGGTCGTAGAGACATGAAACTAAGCTCTACCCCCTCAACCACGGCATGGGCTTTCGATTGGTGTGCGTCATTAGGCCCCACCCACTTCCGGTCCGGAAGTAGCATGATTATCTCAGGAACGGAAGGTGGTAGAGACACGTGGGTGGTGTCATCGTGTTCCTGGTGGTCGATATAGTGGGTTAGGGTTAGGGTTAGGTTAGGGGGTTTTCGCGATCGTGGTTCGTTGAACCACGAGGATATAACTGTTGATAGGAAGGTCGTAGAGACATGAAACTAAGCTCTACCCCCCTCAACCACGGCATGGGCTTTCGATTGGTGTGCGTCATTAGGCCCCACCCACTTCCGGTCCGGAAGTAGCATGATTATCTCAGGAACGGAAGGTGGTAGAGACACGTGGGTGGTGTCATCGTGTTCCTGGTGGTCGATATAGTGGGGGTAGACACCAATTAGGAGTTTGTGGGCGGTACCGTTGGTAAGTTGTGGGCGTGGTTTAGGTCGGATAGTGAAATTTTCCTAAGTGTTACATATGTTAGTGAAAGTCCAGAAACCACTTAGGAGCACGAATCAGGTGATTTGGAGACGGGCCGGAAATGTCGACCGGAAGTGGCCATATCTCGGCCCAGGAAGGTCCGCGAGCCACATGTTGGGTGTCTCCTTGAAGGTCTTGCTGAGACGAATCCATAGACATATCAACCATTTCCCTAACCTTAACCGTTGGGGAGATATCGCGAGTTGTCGCTTTCCCATTGACTGCCATGTTAAATGGATGTCGCCCTTGAAAAATCGCCAAAGTGCCACAGGGTACTATGTATGGGTGGGTGGTCCCCAGGAAAGTTGACCACTATACGTTTCAGGCGATTCTGAACACGATTGGTCGAGCACCGGAAGTGATTTTGATGGTCGTCAAATTGGGTCATGTTGGGTATCTACAGAGAGGTCTCGAGTAGACAAGTGCCTGGACTGGGGTGTGAGGTCAGTGGGACATTGCGTTCGTCAGATATCGCGAGAAGAAGGGACCGGTTAAGGTTAGTAAAAGTGACATGTCCAGCTGTCTTAAAAATGCCTAAGTGCTACATGTCCCTATGGAATGGCGACATCCCAGAAACCACATAGGAGCATGAATCAGGCAATTTCCTGACCCTGGAAAACCGTGACCGGAAGTGGCCATATCCCGGCCCCGGAAGGTCCGCGGGCCACATGTTGGGTGTCTCCTTGAAGGTCTTGCTGAGACGAATCCATAGACATATCAACCATTTCCCTAACCTTAACCGTTGGGGAGATATCGCGAGAAGTCGCTTTCCCATTGACTCCAATGTTAAATGGATGTCGCCCTTGAAAAATCGCCTAAGTGCCACAGGGTACTATGTATGGGTGGGTGGTCCCCAGGAAAGTTGACCACTATACGTTTCAGGCGATTCTGAACACGATTGGTCGAGCACCGGAAGTGATTTTGATGGTCGTCAAATTGGGTCATGTTGGGTATCTACAGAGAGGCCTCGAGTAGACAAGTGCCTGGACTGGGGTGTAGGGTTAGGGTTAGGTTAGGGGGTTTTCGCGATCGTGGTTCGTTGAACCACGAGGATATAACTGTTGATAGGAAGGTCGTAGAGACATGAAACTAAGCTCTACCCCCCTCAACCACGGCATGGGCTTTCGATTGGTGTGCGTCATTAGGCCCCACCCACTTCCGGTCCGGAAGTAGCATGATTATCTCAGGAACGGAAGGTGGTAGAGACACGTGGGTGGTGTCATCGTGTTCCTGGTGGTCGATATAGTGGGGGTAGACACCAATTAGGAGTTTGTGGGCGGTACCGTTGGTAAGTTGTGGGCGTGGTTTAGGTCGGATAGTGAAATTTTCCTAAGTGTTACATATGTTAGTGAAAGTCCAGAAACCACTTAGGAGCACGAATCAGGTGATTTGGAGACGGGCCGGAAATGTCGACCGGAAGTGGCCATATCTCGGCCCAGGAAGGTCCGCGAGCCACATGTTGGGTGTCTCCTTGAAGGTCTTGCTGAGACGAATCCATAGACATATCAACCATTTCCCTAACCTTAACCGTTGGGGAGATATCGCGAGTTGTCGCTTTCCCATTGACTGCCATGTTAAATGGATGTCGCCCTTGAAAAATCGCCAAAGTGCCACAGGGTACTATGTATGGGTGGGTGGTCCCCAGGAAAGTTGACCACTATACGTTTCAGGCGATTCTGAACACGATTGGTCGAGCACCGGAAGTGATTTTGATGGTCGTCAAATTGGGTCATGTTGGGTATCTACAGAGAGGTCTCGAGTAGACAAGTGCCTGGACTGGGGTGTGAGGTCAGTGGGACATTGCGTTCGTCAGATATCGCGAGAAGAAGGGACCGGTTAAGGTTAGTAAAAGTGACATGTCCAGCTGTCTTAAAAATGCCTAAGTGCTACATGTCCCTATGGAATGGCGACATCCCAGAAACCACATAGGAGCATGAATCAGGCAATTTCCTGACCCTGGAAACCGTGACCGGAAGTGGCCATATCCCGGCCCCGGAAGGTCCGCGGGCCACATGTTGGGTGTCTCCTTGAAGGTCTTGCTGAGACGAATCCATAGACATATCAACCATTTCCCTAACCTTAACCGTTGGGGAGATATCGCGAGAAGTCGCTTTCCCATTGACTCCAATGTTAAATGGATGTCGCCCTTGAAAAATCGCCTAAGTGCCACAGGGTACTATGTATGGGTGGGTGGTCCCCAGGAAAGTTGACCACTATACGTTTCAGGCGATTCTGAACACGATTGGTCGAGCACCGGAAGTGATTTTGATGGTCGTCAAATTGGGTCATGTTGGGTATCTACAGAGAGGCCTCGAGTAGACAAGTGCCTGGACTGGGGTGTAGGGTTAGGGTTAGGTTAGGGGGTTTTCGCGATCGTGGTTCGTTGAACCACGAGGATATAACTGTTGATAGGAAGGTCGTAGAGACATGAAACTAAGCTCTACCCCCCTCAACCACGGCATGGGCTTTCGATTGGTGTGCGTCATTAGGCCCCACCCACTTCCGGTCCGGAAGTAGCATGATTATCTCAGGAACGGAAGGTGGTAGAGACACGTGGGTGGTGTCATCGTGTTCCTGGTGGTCGATATAGTGGGGGTAGACACCAATTAGGAGTTTGTGGGCGGTACCGTTGGTAAGTTGTGGGCGTGGTTTAGGTCGGATAGTGAAATTTTCCTAAGTGTTACATATGTTAGTGAAAGTCCAGAAACCACTTAGGAGCACGAATCAGGTGATTTGGAGACGGGCCGGAAATGTCGACCGGAAGTGGCCATATCTCGGCCCAGGAAGGTCCGCGAGCCACATGTTGGGTGTCTCCTTGAAGGTCTTGCTGAGACGAATCCATAGACATATCAACCATTTCCCTAACCTTAACCGTTGGGGAGATATCGCGAGTTGTCGCTTTCCCATTGACTGCCATGTTAAATGGATGTCGCCCTTGAAAAATCGCCAAAGTGCCACAGGGTACTATGTATGGGTGGGTGGTCCCCAGGAAAGTTGACCACTATACGTTTCAGGCGATTCTGAACACGATTGGTCGAGCACCGGAAGTGATTTTGATGGTCGTCAAATTGGGTCATGTTGGGTATCTACAGAGAGGTCTCGAGTAGACAAGTGCCTGGACTGGGGTGTGAGGTCAGTGGGACATTGCGTTCGTCAGATATCGCGAGAAGAAGGGACCGGTTAAGGTTAGTAAAAGTGACATGTCCAGCTGTCTTAAAAATGCCTAAGTGCTACATGTCCCTATGGAATGGCGACATCCCAGAAACCACATAGGAGCATGAATCAGGCAATTTCCTGACCCTGGAAAACCGTGACCGGAAGTGGCCATATCCCGGCCCCGGAAGGTCCGCGGGCCACATGTTGGGTGTCTCCTTGAAGGTCTTGCTGAGACGAATCCATAGACATATCAACCATTTCCCTAACCTTAACCGTTGGGGAGATATCGCGAGAAGTCGCTTTCCCATTGACTCCAATGTTAAATGGATGTCGCCCTTGAAAAATCGCCTAAGTGCCACAGGGTACTATGTATGGGTGGGTGGTCCCCAGGAAAGTTGACCACTATACGTTTCAGGCGATTCTGAACACGATTGGTCGAGCACCGGAAGTGATTTTGATGGTCGTCAAATTGGGTCATGTTGGGTATCTACAGAGAGGCCTCGAGTAGACAAGTGCCTGGACTGGGGTGTAGGGTTAGGGTTAGGTTAGGGGGTTTTCGCGATCGTGGTTCGTTGAACCACGAGGATATAACTGTTGATAGGAAGGTCGTAGAGACATGAAACTAAGCTCTACCCCCCTCAACCACGGCATGGGCTTTCGATTGGTGTGCGTCATTAGGCCCCACCCACTTCCGGTCCGGAAGTAGCATGATTATCTCAGGAACGGAAGGTGGTAGAGACACGTGGGTGGTGTCATCGTGTTCCTGGTGGTCGATATAGTGGGGGTAGACACCAATTAGGAGTTTGTGGGCGGTACCGTTGGTAAGTTGTGGGCGTGGTTTAGGTCGGATAGTGAAATTTTCCTAAGTGTTACATATGTTAGTGAAAGTCCAGAAACCACTTAGGAGCACGAATCAGGTGATTTGGAGACGGGCCGGAAATGTCGACCGGAAGTGGCCATATCTCGGCCCAGGAAGGTCCGCGAGCCACATGTTGGGTGTCTCCTTGAAGGTCTTGCTGAGACGAATCCATAGACATATCAACCATTTCCCTAACCTTAACCGTTGGTGAGTTATGGGCGTTGCAAAAATCCCCATAGGAATACATGTAAAATGTGAAAAATGTGAAAATTTGACAAAGTGTCAAAGGCAAAAAGCACCCCACAGAAAGTGTTTTAGAGCACGTTTCAGACCATTTGGAGTCGATAGGTACCTATAAAAAAAGGTGAAATTTTTATGAAAAATATATTGGAAATTGTGAAAATTGTAAAGTTGGCGTGGTTAAGTTTAGTAAAAATGACATGTCCAGGTGCGAAAAGGTACGTAAATCAGGTAAGTAGAGTTAGTGGGTCAGGTTAGCCCCAGGCAAGTAAAATGGGTTAGGGGGTTAGGGTTAGGGTTAGGTTAGGGGGTTTTCGCGATCGTGGTTCGTTGAACCACGAGGATATAACTGTTGATAGGAAGGTCGTAGAGACATG
Source organism: Trachurus japonicus (assembly GCF_045865225.1). NCBI lineage: Eukaryota > Metazoa > Chordata > Actinopteri > Carangiformes > Carangidae > Trachurus > Trachurus japonicus. Next base: position 24,184 of record NW_028220273.1, on the reverse strand, counting down.
AAACTAAGCTCTACCCCCCTCAACCACGGCATGGGCTTTCGATTGGTGTGCGTCATTAGGCCCCACCCACTTCCGGTCCGGAAGTAGCATGATTATCTCAGGAACGGAAGGTGGTAGAGACACGTGGGTGGTGTCATCGTGTTCCTGGTGGTCGATATAGTGGGGGTAGACACCAATTAGGAGTTTGTGGGCGGTACCGTTGGTAAGTTGTGGGCGTGGTTTAGGTCGGATAGTGAAATTTTCCTAAGTGTTACATATGTTAGTGAAAGTCCAGAAACCACTTAGGAGCACGAATCAGGTGATTTGGAGACGGGCCGGAAATGTCGACCGGAAGTGGCCATATCTCGGCCCAGGAAGGTCCGCGAGCCACATGTTGGGTGTCTCCTTGAAGGTCTTGCTGAGACGAATCCATAGACATATCAACCATTTCCCTAACCTTAACCGTTGGGGAGATATCGCGAGTTGTCGCTTTCCCATTGACTCCAATGTTAAATGGATGTCGCCCTTGAAAAATCGCCTAAGTGCCACAGGGTACTATGTATGGGTGGGTGGTCCCCAGGAAAGTTGACCACTATACGTTTCAGGCGATTCTGAACAACATTGGTCCCCGACCGGAAGTCGTTTTTATATGTCGCCCCCTTGTGGTCATGTTGGGTATCCACGGACAGGCCAGGACGAGACCAGTCCACAGATACCCGAATCAAGTCTGTGGTACTTACCGTTGGTGAGATATGGCGAGAAATGGCTCTCACATGTCCTACTGGGTTAGGTTGCAGATGAAAAGAGAGTCCAGCAAGGACCTGGGAGTGGTTAAGTTTAGTAAAAATGCCATGTCCAGGTGTCTGCAAGAAAAAAGCCCAGCATGTGAAAAGAGGGAAAATGCATGCAAAAAGTCCCTCTGGGTTAGGTTGCAGCTGAAAAGAGAGTCCAGCAAGGACCTGGGAGTGGTTAAGTTTAGTAAAAATGCCATGTCCAGGTGTCTGCAAGAAAAAAGCCCAGCATGTGAAAAGAGGAACAGGGGTGTTAACCATGATTAGACCCTGGAGGATTAGACATTTTTGAATAACTTTTGATAGGAGCGTCTGATCGGGTTAGGGTTAGGTTAGGTTAGGGGGTTTTCGGGATCGTGGTTCGTTGAACCACGAGGATATAACTGTTGATAGGAAGGTCGTAGAGACATGAAACTAAGCTCTACCCCCCTCAACCACGGCATGGGCTTTCGATTGGTGTGCGTCATTAGGCCCCACCCACTTCCGGTCCGGAAGTAGCATGATTATCTCAGGAACGGAAGGTGGTAGAGACACGTGGGTGGTGTCATCGTGTTCCTGGTGGTCGATATAGTGGGGGTAGACACCAATTAGGAGTTTGTGGGCGGTACCGTTGGTAAGTTGTGGGCGTGGTTTAGGTCGGATAGTGAAATTTTCCTAAGTGTTACATATGTTAGTGAAAGTCCAGAAACCACTTAGGAGCACGAATCAGGTGATTTGGAGACGGGCCGGAAATGTCGACCGGAAGTGGCCATATCTCGGCCCAGGAAGGTCCGCGAGCCACATGTTGGGTGTCTCCTTGAAGGTCTTGCTGAGACGAATCCATAGACATATCAACCATTTCCCTAACCTTAACCGTTGGGGAGATATCGCGAGTTGTCGCTTTCCCATTGACTCCAATGTTAAATGGATGTCGCCCTTGAAAAATCGCCTAAGTGCCACAGGGTACTATGTATGGGTGGGTGGTCCCCAGGAAAGTTGACCACTATACGTTTCAGGCGATTCTGAACAACATTGGTCCCCGACCGGAAGTCGTTTTTATATGTCGCCCCCTTGTGGTCATGTTGGGTATCCACGGACAGGCCAGGACGAGACCAGTCCACAGATACCCGAATCAAGTCTGTGGTACTTACCGTTGGTGAGATATGGCGAGAAATGGCTCTCACATGTCCTACTGGGTTAGGTTGCAGATGAAAAGAGAGTCCAGCAAGGACCTGGGAGTGGTTAAGTTTAGTAAAAATGCCATGTCCAGGTGTCTGCAAGAAAAAAGCCCAGCATGTGAAAAGAGGGAAAATGCATGCAAAAAGTCCCTCTGGGTTAGGTTGCAGCTGAAAAGAGAGTCCAGCAAGGACCTGGGAGTGGTTAAGTTTAGTAAAAATGCCATGTCCAGGTGTCTGCAAGAAAAAGCCCAGCATGTGAAAAGAGGAACAGGGGTATTAGCCATGATTAGACATCGGAGGATTAGACATTTTTGAATAACTTTTGATAGGAGCGTCTGATCGAAAAAAGGAGGGTTAGGGTTAGGGTTAGGGTTAGGTTAGGGGGTTTTCGCGATCGTGGTTCGTTGAACCACGAGGATATAACTGTTGATAGGAAGGTCGTAGAGACATGAGACGGGCCGGAAATGGGTTAGGGTTAGGGGTTAGGGTTAGGTTAGGGGGTTTTCGCGATCGTGGTTCGTTGAACCACGAGGATATAACTGTTGATAGGAAGGTCGTAGAGACATGAAACTAAGCTCTACCCCCCTCAACCACGGCATGGGCTTTCGATTGGTGTGCGTCATTAGGCCCCACCCACTTCCGGTCCGGAAGTAGCATGATTATCTCAGGAACGGAAGGTGGTAGAGACACGTGGGTGGTGTCATCGTGTTCCTGGTGGTCGATATAGTGGGGGTAGACACCAATTAGGAGTTTGTGGGCGGTACCGTTGGTAAGTTGTGGGCGTGGTTTAGGTCGGATAGTGAAATTTTCCTAAGTGTTACATATGTTAGTGAAAGTCCAGAAACCACTTAGGAGCACGAATCAGGTGATTTGGAGACGGGCCGGAAATGTCGACCGGAAGTGGCCATATCTCGGCCCAGGAAGGTCCGCGAGCCACATGTTGGGTGTCTCCTTGAAGGTCTTGCTGAGACGAATCCATAGACATATCAACCATTTCCCTAACCTTAACCGTTGGGGAGATATCGCGAGTTGTCGCTTTCCCATTGACTCCAATGTTAAATGGATGTCGCCCTTGAAAAATCGCCTAAGTGCCACAGGGTACTATGTATGGGTGGGTGGTCCCCAGGAAAGTTGACCACTATACGTTTCAGGCGATTCTGAACAACATTGGTCCCCGACCGGAAGTCGTTTTTATATGTCGCCCCCTTGTGGTCATGTTGGGTATCCACGGACAGGCCAGGACGAGACCAGTCCACAGATACCCGAATCAAGTCTGTGGTACTTACCGTTGGTGAGATATGGCGAGAAATGGCTCTCACATGTCCTACTGGGTTAGGTTGCAGATGAAAAGAGAGTCCAGCAAGGACCTGGGAGTGGTTAAGTTTAGTAAAAATGCCATGTCCAGGTGTCTGCAAGAAAAAAGCCCAGCATGTGAAAAGAGGGAAAATGCATGCAAAAAGTCCCTCTGGGTTAGGTTGCAGCTGAAAAGAGAGTCCAGCAAGGACCTGGGAGTGGTTAAGTTTAGTAAAAATGCCATGTCCAGGTGTCTGCAAGAAAAAAGCCCAGCATGTGAAAAGAGGAACAGGGGTATTAGCCATGATTAGACATCGGAGGATTAGACATTTTTGAATAACTTTTGATAGGAGCGTCTGATCGAAAAAAGGAGGGTTAGGGTTAGGGTTAGGGTTAGGTTAGGGGGTTTTCGCGATCGTGGTTCGTTGAACCACGAGGATATAACTGTTGATAGGAAGGTCGTAGAGACATGAAACTAAGCTCTACCCCCCTCAACCAGGGTTAGGGTTAGGGTTAGGGTTAGGTTAGGGGGTTTTCGCGATCGTGGTTCGTTGAACCACGAGGATATAACTGTTGATAGGAAGGTCGTAGAGACAGGGTTAGGGTTAGGGTTAGGGTTAGGGTTAGGGTTAGGGTTAGGGTTAGGGTTAGGGTTAGGGTTAGGTATAAGGGATGAGTACCAAGTCGAGATTTAGGCTCAAACTACTTTCCCGATGGGCTAGATGGGAGATAGACATGTCCCTAGTGAGTGTTCGGTGCGCTGAGCACGCTGGTGGCGTCATTTCCGGGATTGGAGCAAAGGATCATGGGTAAAAATACAAGCATTGTGGCTCATTGGAAGGCTATTGGTGTGACGTCATCGAGATTTTGGCTACCCCCCCATTTTCGGGGGCGGGCTTTCGATAGAGACCGGAACCAAGTCTCTACGTCATTCCTATCAAAAGTTATGGGCCAATGAAAATCCCCCATAGGAGTGATTGGAGAAGTGTGAAAAATCGCCTAAGTGCCACATGGTCATATGTATGGGGGGGCGGTCCCCAGGAAACTTGACCACTATATGTTTCAGGCAATTCTGAACATGATTGGTCGAGCACCGGAAGTGATTTCGATGGTGACCGAAATGGGTCATGTTGGGTATCTCCAGAGAGGTCTCGAGTAGACAAGTGCCTGGACTGGGGTGTGAGGTCAGTGGGACATTGCGTTGGCCAGATATCGCGAGAAGTGTGTTTTGAGAAAAGTGGAAAAATGGCCTAAGTGTTACATGGTCATATGTATGGGATGGGCGGTCCCCAGGAAAGTTGACCACTATACGTTTCAGGCGATTCTGAACAACATTGGTCCCCGACCGGAAGTCGTTTTTATATGTCGCCCCCTTGTGGTCATGTTGGGTATCCACGGACAGGCCAGGACGAGACCAGTCCACAGATACCCGAATCAAGTCTGTGGTACTTACCGTTGGTGAGATATGGCGAGAAATGGCTCTCCCATAGACTCCCATGTTAAACGGAGTGGGAGCAGTGAAAATCTTGGTACTCATCCCTTATACCTTTTCCCTCTTTTCACGTGCTGGGCTTTTTTCTTGCAGACACCTGGACATGTCATTTTTACTAAACTTAACCACTCCCTGTCACATGCTGGACACTGGACTCTTGCCTAAACTTAACCACTCCCAGGTCGCGAGAAGAAGGTTGATGTTAAAAGAGTCCCTACTGGGTTAGGTTGCAGATGAAAAGAGAGTCCAGCAAGGACCTGGGAGTGGTTAAGTTTAGTAAAAATGACATGTCCAGGTGTAGGGTTAGGGTTAGGGTTAGGTATAGGGGTAATAACCACGATGATCATTTTGATCATCCTCGAGGGAAGGTCGTAGAGAGATGGGACCACGACCTACCCCCCCATTATCGGGGACGCTGAATTCAGAAATGCTGGAATGGAGTCTCTAGCACCTTCCTATCAAAAGTTATGGGCAAATTAAAATCCCCCATAGGAATGCATGGAGAAGGGTGAAAATTTGACTAAGTGTGAAAATTGGGTTAGGGTTAGGGTTAGGGTTAGGTATAGGGGTAATAACCACGATGATCATTTTGATCATCCTCGAGGGAAGGTCGTAGAGAGATGGGACCACGACCTACCCCCCCATTATCGGGGACGCTGAATTCAGAAATGCTGGAATGGAGTCTCTAGCACCTTCCTATCAAAAGTTATGGGCAAATTAAAATCCCCCATAGGAATGCATGGAGAAGGGTGAAAATTTGACTAAGTGTGAAAATTGGGTTAGGTATAAGGGATGAGTACCAAGTCGAGATTTAGGCTCAAACTACTTTCCCGATGGGCTAGATGGGAGATAGACATGTCCCTAGTGAGTGTTCGGTGCGCTGAGCACGCTGGTGGCGTCATTTCCGGGATTGGAGCAAAGGATCATGGGTAAAAATACAAGCATTGTGGCTCATTGGAAGGCTATTGGTGTGACGTCATCGAGATTTTGGCTACCCCCCCATTTTCGGGGGCGGGCTTTCGATAGAGACCGGAACCAAGTCTCTACGTCATTCCTATCAAAAGTTATGGGCCAATGAAAATCCCCCATAGGAGTGATTGGAGAAGTGTGAAAAATCGCCTAAGTGCCACATGGTCATATGTATGGGGGGGCGGTCCCCAGGAAACTTGACCACTATATGTTTCAGGCAATTCTGAACATGATTGGTCGAGCACCGGAAGTGATTTCGATGGTGACCGAAATGGGTCATGTTGGGTATCTCCAGAGAGGTCTCGAGTAGACAAGTGCCTGGACTGGGGTGTGAGGTCAGTGGGACATTGCGTTGGCCAGATATCGCGAGAAGTGTGTTTTGAGAAAAGTGGAAAAATGGCCTAAGTGTTACATGGTCATATGTATGGGATGGGCGGTCCCCAGGAAAGTTGACCACTATACGTTTCAGGCGATTCTGAACAACATTGGTCCCCGACCGGAAGTCGTTTTTATATGTCGCCCCCTTGTGGTCATGTTGGGTATCCACGGACAGGCCAGGACGAGACCAGTCCACAGATACCCGAATCAAGTCTGTGGTACTTACCGTTGGTGAGATATGGCGAGAAATGGCTCTCCCATAGACTCCCATGTTAAACGGAGTGGGAGCAGTGAAAATCTTGGTACTCATCCCTTATACCTTTTCCCTCTTTTCACGTGCTGGGCTTTTTTCTTGCAGACACCTGGACATGTCATTTTTACTAAACTTAACCACTCCCTGTCACATGCTGGACACTGGACTCTTGCCTAAACTTAACCACTCCCAGGTCGCGAGAAGAAGGTTGATGTTAAAAGAGTCCCTACTGGGTTAGGTTGCAGATGAAAAGAGAGTCCAGCAAGGACCTGGGAGTGGTTAAGTTTAGTAAAAATGACATGTCCAGGTGTCTGCAAGAAAAAAGCCCAGCATGTGAAAAGAGGGAAAATGGGTTAGGGTTAGGATATAGGAAGAGTGCCACTTTTGAAATGTCGGCTCATTTTCCTGTGAGCATGTGAGAGACTTGAGACTCCGGCTACCCCCCCCATTATCGGCCACGCCCTTTCGATTGAGACCGGAAGCAAGTCTCTAGGCCACTCCCACCGGAAGTTATGGGCAAAAAAGGGGTATTTTGAGGAGTTTTTTGAGGGCTCATTTTTTCCCTTAAGTGCTCATTAGTTGAGACTCCGCCTACCCCCCCATTATCGACCACGCCCGATCGATAGAGACCGGAACCAAGTCTCTAGGCCACTCCCACCGGAAGTTATGGGCAAATCAAATTCCCCCATAGGAATGAATGAGGGAGTGTGAAAATTGTTCTAAGTGTTTGGGTGTGTATGTATGGGTGGGCGGTCCCCAGGAAAGTTGACCACTATATGTTTCAGGCGATTCTGAACATGATTGGTCGAGCACCGGAAGTGATTTTGATGGTCGTGAAATCGGGTCATGTCGGGTATCTACAGAGAGGCCTCGAGTAGACAAGTGCCTGGACTGGGGTGTCGGGTCAGTGGGACATTCCCCTGGTCAGATATCGCGAGAAGTGTGTTTTGCGACATAGTGAAAAATGGCCTAAGTGTTACAGGGTACTATGTATGGGTGGGCGGTCCCCAGGAAACCTCACCACTATATGTTTCAGACGATTCTGAACATGATTGGTCCCCGACCAGAAGTAGTTTTTATAGCGCCCCCTTGTGGTCATGTTGGGTATCTACAGAGAGGCCTCGAGTAGACAAGTGCCTGGACTGGGGTGTCGGGTCAGTGGGACATTCCCCTGGTCAGATATCGCGAGAAGTGTGTTTTGCGACATAGTGAAAAATGGCCTAAGTGTTACAGGGTACTATGTATGGGTGGGCGGTCCCCAGGAAACCTCACCACTATATGTTTCAGACGATTCTGAACATGATTGGTCCCCGACCGGAAGTAGTTTTTATAGCGCCCCCTTGTGGTCATGTTGGGTTAGGGTTAGGGTTAGGGTTAGGGTTAGGGTTAGGGTTAGGGTTAGGGTTAGGTTAGGGGGTTTTCGCGATCGTGGTTCGTTGAACCACGAGGATATAACTGTTGATAGGAAGGTCGTAGAGACATGAAACTAAGCTCTACCCCCCTCAACCACGGCATGGGCTTTCGATTGGTGTGCGTCATTAGGCCCCACCCACTTCCGGTCCGGAAGTAGCATGATTATCTCAGGAACGGAAGGTGGTAGAGACACGTGGGTGGTGTCATCGTGTTCCTGGTGGTCGATATAGTGGGGGTAGACACCAATTAGGAGTTTGTGGGCGGTACCGTTGGTAAGTTGTGGGCGTGGTTTAGGTCGGATAGTGAAATGTGAAAAATGTGAAAATTTGACAAAGTGTCAAAGGCAAAAAGCACCCCACAGAAAGTGTTTTAGAGCACGTTTCAGACCATTTGGAGTCGATAGGTACCTATAAAAAAAGGTGAAATTTTTATGAAAAATATATAGGAAATTGTGAAAATTGTAAAGTTGGCGTGGTTAAGTTTAGTAAAAATGACATGTCCAGGTGCGAAAAGGTACGTAAATCAGGTAAGTAGAGTTAGTGGGTCAGGTTAGCCCCAGGCAAGTAAAATAGTGGGTCAGGTTAGCCCCAGGTAAGTAAAATAGTGGGTCAGGTTAGCCCCAGGTAAGTAAAATAGGGTTAGGGGGTTAGGTTAGGGGGTTTTCGCGATCGTGGTTCGTTGAACCACGAGGATATAACTGTTGATAGGAAGGTCGTAGAGACATGAAACTAAGCTCTACCCCCCTCAACCACGGCATGGGCTTTCGATTGGTGTGCGTCATTAGGCCCCACCCACTTCCGGTCCGGAAGTAGCATGATTATCTCAGGAACGGAAGGTGGTAGAGACACGTGGGTGGTGTCATCGTGTTCCTGGTGGTCGATATAGTGGGGGTAGACACCAATTAGGAGTTTGTGGGCGGTACCGTTGGTAAGTTGTGGGCGTGGTTTAGGTCGGATAGTGAAATGTGAAAAATGTGAAAATTTGACAAAGTGTCAAAGGCAAAAAGCACCCCACAGAAAGTGTTTTAGAGCACGTTTCAGACCATTTGGAGTCGATAGGTACCTATAAAAAAAGGTGAAATTTTTATGAAAAATATATAGGAAATTGTGAAAATTGTAAAGTTGGCGTGGTTAAGTTTAGTAAAAATGACATGTCCAGGTGCGAAAAGGTACGTAAATCAGGTAAGTAGAGTTAGTGGGTCAGGTTAGCCCCAGGCAAGTAAAATAGTGGGTCAGGTTAGCCCCAGGTAAGTAAAATAGTGGGTCAGGTTAGCCCCAGGTAAGTAAAATAGGGTTAGGGGGTTAGGTTAGGGGGTTTTCGCGATCGTGGTTCGTTGAACCACGAGGATATAACTGTTGATAGGAAGGTCGTAGAGACATGAAACTAAGCTCTACCCCCCTCAACCACGGCATGGGCTTTCGATTGGTGTGCGTCATTAGGCCCCACCCACTTCCGGTCCGGAAGTAGCATGATTATCTCAGGAACGGAAGGTGGTAGAGACACGTGGGTGGTGTCATCGTGTTCCTGGTGGTCGATATAGTGGGTTAGGGTTAGGGTTAGGTTAGGGGGTTTTCGCGATCGTGGTTCGTTGAACCACGAGGATATAACTGTTGATAGGAAGGTCGTAGAGACATGAAACTAAGCTCTACCCCCCTCAACCACGGCATGGGCTTTCGATTGGTGTGCGTCATTAGGCCCCACCCACTTCCGGTCCGGAAGTAGCATGATTATCTCAGGAACGGAAGGTGGTAGAGACACGTGGGTGGTGTCATCGTGTTCCTGGTGGTCGATATAGTGGGGGTAGACACCAATTAGGAGTTTGTGGGCGGTACCGTTGGTAAGTTGTGGGCGTGGTTTAGGTCGGATAGTGAAATTTTCCTAAGTGTTACATATGTTAGTGAAAGTCCAGAAACCACTTAGGAGCACGAATCAGGTGATTTGGAGACGGGCCGGAAATGTCGACCGGAAGTGGCCATATCTCGGCCCAGGAAGGTCCGCGAGCCACATGTTGGGTGTCTCCTTGAAGGTCTTGCTGAGACGAATCCATAGACATATCAACCATTTCCCTAACCTTAACCGTTGGGGAGATATCGCGAGTTGTCGCTTTCCCATTGACTGCCATGTTAAATGGATGTCGCCCTTGAAAAATCGCCAAAGTGCCACAGGGTACTATGTATGGGTGGGTGGTCCCCAGGAAAGTTGACCACTATACGTTTCAGGCGATTCTGAACACGATTGGTCGAGCACCGGAAGTGATTTTGATGGTCGTCAAATTGGGTCATGTTGGGTATCTACAGAGAGGTCTCGAGTAGACAAGTGCCTGGACTGGGGTGTGAGGTCAGTGGGACATTGCGTTCGTCAGATATCGCGAGAAGAAGGGACCGGTTAAGGTTAGTAAAAGTGACATGTCCAGCTGTCTTAAAAATGCCTAAGTGCTACATGTCCCTATGGAATGGCGACATCCCAGAAACCACATAGGAGCATGAATCAGGCAATTTCCTGACCCTGGAAAACCGTGACCGGAAGTGGCCATATCCCGGCCCCGGAAGGTCCGCGGGCCACATGTTGGGTGTCTCCTTGAAGGTCTTGCTGAGACGAATCCATAGACATATCAACCATTTCCCTAACCTTAACCGTTGGGGAGATATCGCGAGAAGTCGCTTTCCCATTGACTCCAATGTTAAATGGATGTCGCCCTTGAAAAATCGCCTAAGTGCCACAGGGTACTATGTATGGGTGGGTGGTCCCCAGGAAAGTTGACCACTATACGTTTCAGGCGATTCTGAACACGATTGGTCGAGCACCGGAAGTGATTTTGATGGTCGTCAAATTGGGTCATGTTGGGTATCTACAGAGAGGCCTCGAGTAGACAAGTGCCTGGACTGGGGTGTAGGGTTAGGGTTAGGTTAGGGGGTTTTCGCGATCGTGGTTCGTTGAACCACGAGGATATAACTGTTGATAGGAAGGTCGTAGAGACATGAAACTAAGCTCTACCCCCCTCAACCACGGCATGGGCTTTCGATTGGTGTGCGTCATTAGGCCCCACCCACTTCCGGTCCGGAAGTAGCATGATTATCTCAGGAACGGAAGGTGGTAGAGACACGTGGGTGGTGTCATCGTGTTCCTGGTGGTCGATATAGTGGGGGTAGACACCAATTAGGAGTTTGTGGGCGGTACCGTTGGTAAGTTGTGGGCGTGGTTTAGGTCGGATAGTGAAATTTTCCTAAGTGTTACATATGTTAGTGAAAGTCCAGAAACCACTTAGGAGCACGAATCAGGTGATTTGGAGACGGGCCGGAAATGTCGACCGGAAGTGGCCATATCTCGGCCCAGGAAGGTCCGCGAGCCACATGTTGGGTGTCTCCTTGAAGGTCTTGCTGAGACGAATCCATAGACATATCAACCATTTCCCTAACCTTAACCGTTGGGGAGATATCGCGAGTTGTCGCTTTCCCATTGACTGCCATGTTAAATGGATGTCGCCCTTGAAAAATCGCCAAAGTGCCACAGGGTACTATGTATGGGTGGGTGGTCCCCAGGAAAGTTGACCACTATACGTTTCAGGCGATTCTGAACACGATTGGTCGAGCACCGGAAGTGATTTTGATGGTCGTCAAATTGGGTCATGTTGGGTATCTACAGAGAGGTCTCGAGTAGACAAGTGCCTGGACTGGGGTGTGAGGTCAGTGGGACATTGCGTTCGTCAGATATCGCGAGAAGAAGGGACCGGTTAAGGTTAGTAAAAGTGACATGTCCAGCTGTCTTAAAAATGCCTAAGTGCTACATGTCCCTATGGAATGGCGACATCCCAGAAACCACATAGGAGCATGAATCAGGCAATTTCCTGACCCTGGAAAACCGTGACCGGAAGTGGCCATATCCCGGCCCGGAAGGTCCGCGGGCCACATGTTGGGTGTCTCCTTGAAGGTCTTGCTGAGACGAATCCATAGACATATCAACCATTTCCCTAACCTTAACCGTTGGGGAGATATCGCGAGAAGTCGCTTTCCCATTGACTCCAATGTTAAATGGATGTCGCCCTTGAAAAATCGCCTAAGTGCCACAGGGTACTATGTATGGGTGGGTGGTCCCCAGGAAAGTTGACCACTATACGTTTCAGGCGATTCTGAACACGATTGGTCGAGCACCGGAAGTGATTTTGATGGTCGTCAAATTGGGTCATGTTGGGTATCTACAGAGAGGCCTCGAGTAGACAAGTGCCTGGACTGGGGTGTAGGGTTAGGGTTAGGTTAGGGGGTTTTCGCGATCGTGGTTCGTTGAACCACGAGGATATAACTGTTGATAGGAAGGTCGTAGAGACATGAAACTAAGCTCTACCCCCCTCAACCACGGCATGGGCTTTCGATTGGTGTGCGTCATTAGGCCCCACCCACTTCCGGTCCGGAAGTAGCATGATTATCTCAGGAACGGAAGGTGGTAGAGACACGTGGGTGGTGTCATCGTGTTCCTGGTGGTCGATATAGTGGGGGTAGACACCAATTAGGAGTTTGTGGGCGGTACCGTTGGTAAGTTGTGGGCGTGGTTTAGGTCGGATAGTGAAATTTTCCTAAGTGTTACATATGTTAGTGAAAGTCCAGAAACCACTTAGGAGCACGAATCAGGTGATTTGGAGACGGGCCGGAAATGTCGACCGGAAGTGGCCATATCTCGGCCCAGGAAGGTCCGCGAGCCACATGTTGGGTGTCTCCTTGAAGGTCTTGCTGAGACGAATCCATAGACATATCAACCATTTCCCTAACCTTAACCGTTGGGGAGATATCGCGAGTTGTCGCTTTCCCATTGACTGCCATGTTAAATGGATGTCGCCCTTGAAAAATCGCCAAAGTGCCACAGGGTACTATGTATGGGTGGGTGGTCCCCAGGAAAGTTGACCACTATACGTTTCAGGCGATTCTGAACACGATTGGTCGAGCACCGGAAGTGATTTTGATGGTCGTCAAATTGGGTCATGTTGGGTATCTACAGAGAGGTCTCGAGTAGACAAGTGCCTGGACTGGGGTGTGAGGTCAGTGGGACATTGCGTTCGTCAGATATCGCGAGAAGAAGGGACCGGTTAAGGTTAGTAAAAGTGACATGTCCAGCTGTCTTAAAAATGCCTAAGTGCTACATGTCCCTATGGAATGGCGACATCCCAGAAACCACATAGGAGCATGAATCAGGCAATTTCCTGACCCTGGAAAACCGTGACCGGAAGTGGCCATATCCCGGCCCGGAAGGTCCGCGGGCCACATGTTGGGTGTCTCCTTGAAGGTCTTGCTGAGACGAATCCATAGACATATCAACCATTTCCCTAACCTTAACCGTTGGGGAGATATCGCGAGAAGTCGCTTTCCCATTGACTCCAATGTTAAATGGATGTCGCCCTTGAAAAATCGCCTAAGTGCCACAGGGTACTATGTATGGGTGGGTGGTCCCCAGGAAAGTTGACCACTATACGTTTCAGGCGATTCTGAACACGATTGGTCGAGCACCGGAAGTGATTTTGATGGTCGTCAAATTGGGTCATGTTGGGTATCTACAGAGAGGCCTCGAGTAGACAAGTGCCTGGACTGGGGTGTAGGGTTAGGGTTAGGTTAGGGGGTTTTCGCGATCGTGGTTCGTTGAACCACGAGGATATAACTGTTGATAGGAAGGTCGTAGAGACATGAAACTAAGCTCTACCCCCCTCAACCACGGCATGGGCTTTCGATTGGTGTGCGTCATTAGGCCCCACCCACTTCCGGTCCGGAAGTAGCATGATTATCTCAGGAACGGAAGGTGGTAGAGACACGTGGGTGGTGTCATCGTGTTCCTGGTGGTCGATATAGTGGGGGTAGACACCAATTAGGAGTTTGTGGGCGGTACCGTTGGTAAGTTGTGGGCGTGGTTTAGGTCGGATAGTGAAATTTTCCTAAGTGTTACATATGTTAGTGAAAGTCCAGAAACCACTTAGGAGCACGAATCAGGTGATTTGGAGACGGGCCGGAAATGTCGACCGGAAGTGGCCATATCTCGGCCCAGGAAGGTCCGCGAGCCACATGTTGGGTGTCTCCTTGAAGGTCTTGCTGAGACGAATCCATAGACATATCAACCATTTCCCTAACCTTAACCGTTGGGGAGATATCGCGAGTTGTCGCTTTCCCATTGACTCCAATGTTAAATGGATGTCGCCCTTGAAAAATCGCCTAAGTGCCACAGGGTACTATGTATGGGTGGGTGGTCCCCAGGAAAGTTGACCACTATACGTTTCAGGCGATTCTGAACACGATTGGTCCCCGACCGGAAGTGATTGTGATGGTCGTGAAATTGGGTCATGTTGGGTATCTACAGAGAGGTCTCGAGTAGACAAGTGCCTGGACTGGGGTGTTGGGTCAGTGGGACATTCCCCTGGTCAGATATCGCGAGAAGTGTGTTTTGCGACATAGTGAAAAATGGCCCGAGTGGTTAAGTTTAGGCAAGAGTCCAGTGTCCAGCATGTGCCAGGGAGTGGTTAAGGTTAGTAAAACTGACATGTCCAGGCATAGGTAGGGTTAGGTTAGTAGGGTAAAAACTACCTGACAAGAGGCCCTGACAAGACGTTTTTGGTGAATAACTTTTGATAGGAAGGTGGTAGAGAGACAGTGTTGTCATCCTCATGTTGGTCTCATCGAGAGGAATCGATTGATACCCAGTTTGTGATGGTAGGTGAAAAGGGGGCGGAGTTATGGGTGAAAAACCTTGAAAATACACCCCCTGACAAGACTATTTTGTTGAATAACTCTTGATAGGAAGGTGGTAGAGAGAAACCGTTGGTACCTGACATGTTGTACTCGTCGAGAGGAATCGATTGATACCGGGTTAGGGTTAGGGTTAGGGTTAGGTTAGGGGGTTTAGGGTTAGGGTTAGGATATAGGAAGAGTGCCACTTTTGAAATGTCGGCTCATTTTCCTGTGAGCATGTGAGAGACTTGAGACTCCGGCTACCCCCCCATTATCGGCCACGCCCTTTCGATTGAGACCGGAACCAAGTCTCTAGGCCACTCCCACCGGAAGTTATGGGCAAAAAAGGGGTATTTTTCAGAGTTTTTTGAGGGCTCATTTTTTCCCTTAAGTGCTCATTAGTTGAGACTCCGCCTACCCCCCCATTATCGACGACGCCCGATCGATAGAGACCGGAAGCAAGTCTCTAGGACCTTCCTATGAAAAGTTATGGGCCAATGAAAATCCCCCATAGGAATGAATGGAGTGAAAATTGTTCAAAGTGTTTGAGTGTCTATGTATGGGTGGGCGGTCCCCAGGAAAGTTGACCACTATATGTTTCAGGCGATTGTGAACATGATTGGTCCCCGACCGGAAGTGATTGTGATGGTCGTGAAATTGGGTCATGTTGGGTATCTACAGAGAGGTCTCGAGTAGACAAGTGCCTGGACTGGGGTGTTGGGTCAGTGGGACATTCCCCTGGTCAGATATCGCGAGAAGTGGGTTAGGGTTAGGGGGTTAGGGTTAGGGTTAGGGTTAGGGTTAGGGTTAGGGTTAGGGTTAGGGGGTTAGGAACAGGGGTTTTAGCCACGATTAGACATCGGAGGATTAGACATTTTTGAATAACTTTTGATAGGAGCGTCTGATCGAAAAAAGGAGGACACCTTACAGATGCGTCTCATCAAGGGGAATCGTTTGATACCAGCCCCGACCTCCTACGACATTCAGGGGCGGAGTTATCAGCAAAAAACCATTTTGTCTAGTACTTATATGCATGTTGACTCGATAACGCTACGTCATAGGTGGTCAAACTTGGTGTCTACCCCCCCATTATCGAGGGTTAGGGTTAGGGTTAGGTTAGGGGGTTTTCGCGATCGTGGTTCGTTGAACCACGAGGATATAACTGTTGATAGGAAGGTCGTAGAGACATGAAACTAAGCTCTACCCCCCTCAACCACGGCATGGGCTTTCGATTGGTGTGCGTCATTAGGCCCCACCCACTTCCGGTCCGGAAGTAGCATGATTATCTCAGGAACGGAAGGTGGTAGAGACACGTGGGTGGTGTCATCGTGTTCCTGGTGGTCGATATAGTGGGGGTAGACACCAATTAGGAGTTTGTGGGCGGTACCGTTGGTAAGTTGTGGGCGTGGTTTAGGTCGGATAGTGAAATTTTCCTAAGTGTTACATATGTTAGTGAAAGTCCAGAAACCACTTAGGAGCACGAATCAGGTGATTTGGAGACGGGCCGGAAATGTCGACCGGAAGTGGCCATATCTCGGCCCAGGAAGGTCCGCGAGCCACATGTTGGGTGTCTCCTTGAAGGTCTTGCTGAGACGAATCCATAGACATATCAACCATTTCCCTAACCTTAACCGTTGGTGAGTTATGGGCGTTGCAAAAATCCCCATAGGATACATGTAAAATGTGAAAAATGTGAAAATTTGACAAAGTGTCAAAGGCAAAAAGCACCCCCCAGAAAGTGGTTTAGAGCACGTTTCAGACCATTTGGAGTCGATAAGTACCTATAAAAAAAGTTGAAATTTTTATGAAAAATATATGGGAAATTGTGAAAATTGTAAAGTGGGCGTGGTTAAGTTTAGTAAAAAAAAGACATGTCCAGGTGCAAAAAGGTAAGTAAATCAGGTAAGTGGAGTTAGTGGGTCAGGTTTGCCTCAGGTAAGTAAAATGGGTTAGGGGGTTAGGGTTAGGGTTAGGTTAGGGGGTTTTCGCGATCGTGGTTCGTTGAACCACGAGGATATAACTGTTGATAGGAAGGTCGTAGAGACATGAAACTAAGCTCTACCCCCCTCAACCACGGCATGGGCTTTCGATTGGTGTGCGTCATTAGGCCCCACCCACTTCCGGTCCGGAAGTAGCATGATTATCTCAGGAACGGAAGGTGGTAGAGACACGTGGGTGGTGTCATCGTGTTCCTGGTGGTCGATATAGTGGGGGTAGACACCAATTAGGAGTTTGTGGGCGGTACCGTTGGTAAGTTGTGG
>NW_028220272.1:172500-175131 GCF_045865225.1 Trachurus japonicus | reverse complement strand
TAGAGCAGGGGTGGGCAATTATTTTTTCCAGAGGGCCACACTGACTCCGATAAAGTGAGTGAAGGGCCACACGATTCCAAATCAAATTGAAACATCAAATATTTATTGCTGAATTATATATAATTATATATTAGCCTATATAACTACATATATTTGGTGGAAATGATTGCATTACAATAGGCTGACAGCCCACAATCCATGTAATCGCATTTTCAACTTTTATCCATCACAGATCACTGAAGAAACATGCTGTATTATGATATAAATATGGACTCAAGGCAGATTGTTTTATCAAAACTTACTGACCATAAATAACTGCACCAATTAATAATGTTCACAGACACCTGAATATTATAATTAAGCACTCAGATCCTTTTCAGTTCTGATTCAGTGAGACTGTTCTATTTGTATGTAGATAACATTTTATTTATGAAGAAACACAGTACTCCTTTGCTGCTGCCTAACAGCACCAACATGAAAAAAAAGAGTGATTTGATTACAAGCGTAGCCATTGGTGGATGGAGGCTTCAGACGCACGTGGCTACAATCACTCATATGGTCGATCACGTCAGAAAACCCAGCCATCTCATAAAATACTCTTTTAATCACAGTTTGCTAAACCTTAGTGTTTGAGAAATAATAATTAGGTGCCGCGATGTTGCTTTGTAACCGTCAGCAGTTCTGATTCGGCTGACGGAGGGTTGTGAAACACCGGCCCGGTCCCACGGTCTAGGCTACCGCTGACAGGTCGTGGTGGTCAGAAACTCCGCTGTGGAGAAAAGCTGCAGCAGAGCGGCTGCTCTCCCTCCTCCGTCGGAGCTCCGGTGTCCGATAGAGAAAGAGACTGAGCAGCCGTTCATCTCTGTCTTCTACCTGGAGGAGGTTACGTTGTTACTTTCTGTCTGCGATGTGCAAGCTCCTGTTCTAACAGGGCTGTCACTGTTTCAAACAGCTGATTAGTGCGCATCAACGTAATAAAAGCAATCGGGTCATAATACCAGTTTGGCTCGCACTTCGGCTCGCGGGCCGGATTGAGACGGCATGCGGGCCGGGTCTGGCCCGCGGGCCGTAAAATGCCCA
The DNA here is from genome assembly GCF_045865225.1 of Trachurus japonicus. Lineage (NCBI taxonomy): Eukaryota > Metazoa > Chordata > Actinopteri > Carangiformes > Carangidae > Trachurus > Trachurus japonicus. Next base: position 174,051 of record NW_028220272.1, on the reverse strand, counting down.
TGTATGGTCTAGAGCTAAACTTCAGCTCTGTTTACTACCTACTGCTGTAACATGTTATGTCAAATGTCATAAGTAAAAGACAAGAAAAGATTACGATAAAGATTTTATTCTGTGGGTAATGGGGGCGGGACTAGATCAGCTTTAGCTTCTCCCTCTTTCCCTTTCGGCCATGTGTACTGTATTACTGAACTAAGATGAAGTGTGATGATGATGATTTAAATGACATGCCCGAAATAAACAAATTGATTGATTGATTGATTGATTGATTGAACTGTTTCTGTCTTTGTAAAACACGTTAAACTGTTTCTGTCTTTGTAAAACACTTTAAACCGTTTCCACTCCACCTGCAGCGTTGGCGGCGTTGCCGGCGGAGACGAGCTGGTTGATGAGCGGCTGAGCTTTGGACAGTTCGACCGCCAGCTGTCGGCCCTTGAACATGGTCCCGTTGAGCGCGTCGATGGCGGCCATGGCCTCCTCCTTCCTCTCCATGTGCACGAAGGCGTAGCCCACGTTGGAGCACAGCCGCGCTGCAGAGACACAGGAAACACACTTTATTACTATTACTGAGGTAATATTACTATTATTACTGTAGGAATATTACTACTATTACTGTAGGAATATTACTGTTATTACTGTAGGAATATTACTGTAGGAATATTACTGTTATTACTGTAGTAATATTACTGTTATTACTGTAGTAATATTACTGTTATTACTGTAGTAATATCACTATTATTACTGTAGTAATATCACTATTATTACTGTAGTAATATCACTATTATTACTGTAGTAATATCACTATTATTACTGTAGGAATATCACTATTATTACTGTAGGAATATTACTATTATTACTGTAGGAATATTACTGTTATTACTGTAGGAATATTACTGTTATTACTGTAGGAATATTACTGTTATTACTGTAGGAATATTACTGTTATTACTGTAGTAATATTACTATTATTACTGTAGTAATATCACTGTTATTACTGTAGTAATATCACTGTTATTACTGTAGTAATATCACTGTTATTACTGTAGTAATATCACTGTTATTACTGTAGTAATATCACTGTTATTACTGTAGTAATATCACTGTTATTACTGTAGTAATATCACTATTATTACTGTAGTAATATCACTATTATTACTGTAGTAATATCACTATTATTACTGTAGTAATATCACTATTATTACTGTAGTAATATCACTATTATTACTGTAGTAATATCACTATTATTACTGTAGTAATATCACTATTATTACTGTAGGAATATTACTATTATTACTATACAGATAAATACTGAACCGCCACGTCTTTAATGTTCACGTGAAACTTTATATCTTTTACAATTATATGTGTAACGTTACGGGAAACGTGCAATACTGTAACGTAGTAGTTGTTGTGACGGTTTGGCTGTCGACGTCAAGGTGTTTATTATTTCACTAATCGTGTTAAATAACACTTCTTAAAATGTTTTTTGTGTCATTGTTGTGTGAGCTACTGGACTAATTTGAATTTCCCTGCTAGGGATGAATAAAGTATTCT
>NW_028220272.1:135000-167500 GCF_045865225.1 Trachurus japonicus | reverse complement strand
AAGAGAAAAAGATAGATAGACGAGGGGCGTCTACTGCTATTTTGTTTGTTTTCTTGTCACTACTATGTTTCATCATCTTTAATATTTTGAAACAGAGAATAATACTGGTGTTGGAGTAAGCCGATGTAATTATAACAACAGAGAGGAGCAGGTATTATACGTTTTCTTCATCCTGCTCCTTTTCATTCATGGTGACAATGTGTAGCTACATTATGTAAATATGTGCAACTGTGTGAGAATGTAAATACCATGAATGAAATAAATCAAAAATGAAATGAAAAATGAAATGAAATCTTAAAACACCAAATCAGAATCATTCTAGTTCTAGAAAAGACAGAGATTAAAAAACCAAAATGATCCAAGTAGATGAGCAGGAAGAGAGTTTATAGTGAGTTAGTAATTAGTTTTATGTCCCTGGAGGAAGCACATGAACCAATATGAATATTTATCTGAAAACAGGATGTGAGATGTATTTTATTTTTATTCTGCAGACTCACTTGTTTTACTCACACACACACATTAACCCGACACCTGTGATGACACACACACGTCCATGTTTCACCAGTTTCACGTGTGGACGTAGATGAAACATTTACGGACTCAAACTTTAACGTGAGATCAGAGTCTGGTTCTTTTATGTGAAGTGAAGATTCGTGTTTAAGACGAGAAACTTCTGGCAAAACACGTTTTTTTCATGCACTGATCAATTTAGAGATTTTTCTTCCTAAACATGTCTTCTTCCTACAACCTGGCCATTTAAAACTTCTAGAATTGTGATCTGGGGTGTATTTTTATTTCTTATTTACTTTATTTCATTTATTTAACTATTTTATCTATCTAGTCCTTTTTTTTCCACAGAGAAGGCCTTTTCATTGCACTGGTCAGGTGCATGTGAGATGTATACGTGTCTTCTTCCAGAATAGAGGAAATAAATAGTAGAAAATCCACTTTAAGGTTTTTATTTTACTTCATTTTGTCTTTTAATTCCTCCTAAACTCACCAGGAGTTAGTCTGAGCCGTGTCATGTCAGGTGTCATTGTAAAGCTCTCTCTCCTCAACAATGATGTCATTTCCTTTGTATCAACAACCAATCCTAAAAGTACGATTGACAATAACAATCTCTGTAGTTTTACAGTCCAAGTCTTTAAGCCGTTTTCTCAGAAAGAGTTTTTCAGACTCAGACTCCTCTCTAGAAATCTCCACTTCAGGGCAATTCCATACAAATGTCAACCTCACCATGAAAAAATAAAGTAGCCATATTTATAACAAAACCCATTTAAAATGTATCATCAAGGTCTATATTTTGAAGTACAAAATACATTTGATCATAATATTCATGCAAATACATGTTTTTCCTCACTACAATGAGGAGACGCAATAATGTAAAAATGTATTTTTCAAATAACCAAATTGTATGACTTTCTGAATGGCCAAATGGCAAAAAGAAATCACCTACAGATGTCTTCTAACCTCACTTTTTTATCAAGAAGGGCTGTTGTATCAATATTTAAATCAGTTATGTACTTTGTGTCTTTCCATTGTCAGGTGGAACGTGCTATTAATGATGCCCGTTTATGGGACAGCGCGTGTAACGTCCATAACGTTTTTTAAGAAAAGTTGTCATAAAACATGCATCTGGAAAGCAATTTCAGCCAAACTTTCTAAGCAAAGCTAACTTTCATGAAGATGACATATTAGCAACAATTGGTCATCCTGGTCTTATTTTTATTATTATTTCCGAGCGTTACGGACGTTACCGTGACGGATGTTACATATTGTAGATGAATTCTTGAGTCAATCATCTGAACCCCAGTCCATGTGTGAACAATGTTGATTACACTGTATCACGTTAATGGTTACACCCCACTATGATACAAGTTAATACTGCTCCTGTGGCTCGCTGTGTAGTGCTTATCATCCTGAATGAGCTATTTGCAGGAATGGGCTGCCGACATGGGAAAATGTTACTGTATCACATTAGGCTACGCGGGTACACTGCCATTCTTGCTCGCTGTTTAACAGGGTTGAGCCGGCGCGTATCTGGTATGGTTAAAGCACTTTTGACGAGTAGCTACGATTATTGTACGAATAATACGAGTCATTATCTGTGCTTTTGATGAATAAAAACTACACACACAAACAGGGCACTACAGCTGTGCCCCGCTCCGCTCTCTCTCTCTCTCTCTCTCTCTCACACACACACAGACACAGTGACAACCTCTCTGTCAATCACTCACGTTTGACAGCTCACGTCTCGTCTCACTTCAATACCAGTTAAGTTTTCCTCCGCTCGCTTTCACGTCGGTCCGTAATTATTTATAGTCAGTAGCCTAGGCTACTAGAGATTCTGGTAAACTTTATTCTTAGACCTGGTGCTTTTGTTTTGGCCAGACAGTTCGACTTGCGTCGCGCTTCTCACTTTTTTTTTTTTTTTTGGTTCGCCAATTCATTAGAGGGATAGTTCACCCAAAATTCAACTTTCACTCATTATCTACTCACCCTCATGTCAACTAAAAAGACACACCAAAAACATCTAAATACCTCCATACTGCTCGTCTGTAATGTCCCTCTTGTATTGAAGCCCCAACGTGAGAAATTGTTTTGAAAAAATTTTAATAAGTCTATATTTTAAGCTTGTTTGTAGCAGAAGCTCCCAGTGTCTCGGTTCACTGCTCTTCCGGCGGAACAATTTCTCATGTCGGGGCTTCAATACAAGAGGGACATTACAGACGAGCAGCATGGAGGTATTTTGAGGGTTTTTGGTGTGTCTTTTTGGTCGAAGAATGTTGGTATCCATTCACAACCATTATATGGACAAATACTGCTATGCCCCCCCCCCCCCCCCCCCCCGTAACTCAGAGAAGGGACGAGGACTCTGAAACTTCTCACAGCTCTTAGTCGACATGAGGGTGAGTAGATAATGAGTGAAATTTGAATTTTGGGTGAACTATCCCTTTAAAGTGACACACACGCACACTAATCAACATTATGTTTAACTTTGTGTATAAAAGAAAAAAAGAACATTACGTACACTTTAAATTATAAGCATATAGTCTGTAATTTGGGCATTCATCATTACCTTTTCCCTGGCTAACTTCTGGCTAGCTAAAATTTGCTGTCAACGTTAGCTTCATATGAGTGAAAGATCAGGCACAACCAGCTAGTGTAGGCTAGTAATGTTAATTGTACCATATAAGTGCTAAATCCTCTTCATTATTATCAACACACAAGCTTAAAAAGGCCACTCAAGTCAAACAAATGTGGGTAAACCACTATTTTTGACTGTCTATTTCAGACATGTAACATCCATAACGCAAAAATGTAACATCCATAACGGCACTTTTCTGTGATTCTTTCCTTAACAGGAAAAACAAGGTTTTCCTGAATGTGCTTTTTGGGTACCTCAAACCCTTCCCTACAAAAATATATTTAACATGTTAGTCTTTGAAAGATCAATTCACAGAGTTTTCATCATGTGTTCAGTGAGTCCGAAAAGCTTGTCCATTTCCGTAACATCCATAACGCTGGGTATTTTGTCACTTCTCTCAAAATCCAAAGGGTCAAAACATTTCATATTGCAGGCTTATTTTTATCCCAATAAGTGTAACTAAAATATGTATTTTAAATTTTCTAATTCATATCAATGCCTTGTCAAAGTTCAGCTTAGTTTCCAATTTTCTCTCTGAATGTAACATCCATAACGCTGGAATTGCCCTTCAGCAGCACTTCCAGACACCAAACCTTCCACTTTGATCCCTTTCTATATTCTGAAGGTTTTTACAGAGGGGATTGTTGATATATCATTCACAGCCTCATTTATACAACATTTTATTACTAAAAACATGGAGACATTAGATGTTTTAGGACTGGTGACAGTATTTTCTCATTTACAGAGTGATAAAAAGAGATATCCACAATCCTCCTCTGGAAAAACTAAAGACTCTAATATGTCAACAAGATAAAACAAAGCAGCTTTATCCATTGTTCAGGTTTCTGTTCTGGAAATATATGCAAATTAGTACATTGTTTATTTAGATATCGCCTAATTTACATATTTAAACATTAAATGTAACATAACTTGTAATACAGAAACATTTGTCTTAATGTGAGTGATAAACTTGGGAAGTTTCATGGTGAAAACTGTTATTTAAATGTTTAGTTTAAATGTTTTCACCTTTAGTGAAACGACCTGTCAAACCAAACAGTTTTTATTCACAACTGAAGTCAATGCACCGCTGTTAGCTTAGCTTAGTTTAGCTTAGCCTAGCCTAGCCTAGCCTAGCTCATTAGACCGCTTCAGTGTGTTAGCATGTTAGCATGCTGAAGCTAACTGCAGCTACACAACAGTAACATCAGTTAGTTTGATGTTTTATTATCTCAGTTACATGAACAGTGAGCTCGAAGCTTCAGTCCGGTCCAACTGCAGCTTTAACCTTTTATATATACACACATAAAGATATATAAACAAATATATATATAAATAAACATATAAAACACGTCTGTGTCTTTAACGATGTAGCTCCGTTAGCGGCTACCGCTAGTGCTAACATTAGCAGTGTTTTCAGAGGGACAAACCTTTATTTAAACCAGTTATTGAACACTGGTGTGGTTGTGTTAAAGTGTATAAATAGTTGTGTAACCCCTCTCCTTCACACACGCAGCTAAACGCAGTGAAACGGGTTTAAACCAGATAAATGAGGTTTTAAATGAGATGAACCGACAGCAGCAACACACTCACCAACGCGGTCCCGGAGCTCGAGCCTTTCTACGTCACTTCCGCTTCCGGTTTGTGGCGTCGCGTGCAGCGGCGGTTTGAACTCTTTGATCAAGTTAAATAAAAACTTTATCTACATCTCTTAAAGAATAAACCACACGAACTGAGTAAACACTATTAGTTTTATTTATTATTAAAACTTTATTTAGAGCTGAACCTGGTTTCACTACGTCACAGTGACGTAGCTGATCCAGGTGTGGAGGGGGCGGGGCCTCGACGCGTCTCGACCTGCGGATCATCATCATCATCTTCATCATCTTCACCACCATGGAGGAAGAAGCAGCGTGAAGCCGCGAGGACGAAGAGCAGTCAGAGGTAACACAACTACACAACTAACACAACTAACTACTAACTACTAACTACTAACTATTAACTACTAACCCTACACAACTACACACTAGAGGAGCAGTCAGAGGTAACACAACCAACAACTAACAACAGTTAGTTAGTTACAACACTGACTAGAACTGGTTTAGACCTGGTCTCAGTGTGTAGGTGTGTAGTTGTGAGTGTGTAGTGGACTGTCCCTGAGTCGAGGTGAGGTTGAGTTTCATTACAAGACCTTTAATTCCCACAACCTGAACCTATGTGGAGGATTTAGTTTGGTCCTTTTGCCTTCAGGCTCAGTGGTCAGAGCAACAACAACCACAACAGGTTAAATCACCAGCTGCCGTTTGTGCCGACGATTTCAACAAGTCCTTGTTTTCCCAGCAGAGCTACTATTGGAAAAATAGTGGGCAATTAGTTTGTGTTATGCTGCTAATGATCAGTATAATATATAATATATAATATATAATATATAACATATATGAAGCTTTAAGGACCGTTCCTTCTTCTCCTGGGACCAACATTACCCACAATGCAACATTACCCACAATGCAACATCACTAACCCTGGATCACCAGGGTTTAGATCTGGTCTCAGTGTGTAGTGGAGCTGGAGGTGTGTAGCTGTGTAGTTGTGTAGTTGTGTAGCTGTCAGTGTGTAGTGTGTGTAGTTGTGTAGTTGTGTAGCTGTCAGTGTGTAGTGTGTGTAGTTGTGTAGTTGTGTAGTTGTCAGTGTGTAGTGTGTGTAGTTGTGTAGTTGTGTAGGAATGCAGCAGCAGCAGCAGCGGCGGCGAATCCAGACAGATGTTGACACGTGAGGGAGGAGGAAGCAGCTGATTGGCCGAAGAGGAGGAAGCAGCTGATTGGCTGTAGAGGAGGAAGCAGCTGATTGGCTGTAGAGGAGGAAGCAGCTGATTGGCCGTAGAGGAGGAAGCAGCTGATTGGCCGTAGAGGAGGAAGCAGCTGATTGGCTGTAGAGGAGGAAGCAGCTGATTGGCCGTAGAGGAGGAAGCAGCTGATTGGCCGAAGAGGAGGAAGCAGCTGATTGGCTGTAGAGGAGGAAGCAGCTGATTGGCTGTAGAGGAGGAAGCAGCTGATTGGCTGTAGAGGAGGAAGCAGCTGATTGGCTGATTTACTTTTTATTAATATGTCATAATGTGTGTGTGTGTGTGTGTGTGTGTCTTCACCTCTCCATGTCTGGACTTGCTGTCCCTCCCAGTCCAGGTAGATTTATAACACAGGTGTGTGTGTGTGTGTGTGTGTGTGTGTGTGTGTGTGTGTGTGTGTGTGTGTGTGTGTGTTGTAAATGTGACCACACACACACAGTAACTGTCGCTACCCGATCTGTGACAGCCACGTACGGCAACTCCACTTGGACAAACTTAGTGTAATTGACTTAGGATCACTGCCCTGTGTGGTCGCCAGAGACGGTTTATCTTTTTATTTATTAGTGTGAATGCTGGAAGCATTCACACTATTGTTATTCGGTTCGGCCATTTTCTGCCTTTCTTTGTCATGTAACTAGTCCTTCATACTTTGTGCTATTTCAACAATTCAAATATCAAAATGTTCAGCCTTTTCGGGACAGGTGTGCTATGTCTTTTCTCTTTTCAACTATTCATACTTTTTGCAATATTCAACTATTTCTGATTTTTTTTTCCCCATAGAGAATGCATTGGAACAGTCTTGAAACTCTTCAAATCTTCTTACTTCTTTCAGCCTTTAAAGCGTCCACATACTTTCAGCTAGAGACTTCATTCAAATTCTGAGCTGTAGACAAACTTCTAATGTATTCATCCTGTATTTACAACTTTTTCATAGCTTGTACCGTTTTTGAGATAAATCCTTTAAAAGCACATGAGGATTTCTGACAAATTTCACACTTTTCAATGAGTGTGTATGGGGTTGGGTCAGAGTGAGTGACATCATCGTTAGAGTGAGAGGGATCGAAAAAACATTCAGGATTTTTTCTGGATAAATTGCCAGCACGGCCACAAATTAAACTCTAGACACATGATTTCCTCACCGGTTTGTAGCCACACTTGTCGTGTCTCATTTAATGTGCTCAAAACAGCAGACACACTTACAGAATTGTCTCAGTGAGCCTAATTGTGCAGCTAGATCCGCTCCAGTGGCTCATCCACTTCAATATAAAAGTAGGAGCTGATTTTTTTAGAAAAGCAGAAATGCCCCCCTTTTCTACCTTGCGACCCTGAGAAAAGTTTTTGCCCTACAAACATTTAATGCACATCAATGTGCTCAGGAAGGTCTGCTTGCCCAGATGGTCAGGAGGACCACATTCTAATAAGAGTTACGGTTCTCTTTTTATGGGCTGTTTTGGGAAGCTGCACAGAGCTCAAATCTCTCTGCTCTGCTCTGCTCTGTGTGCAGTTGGTCCAGCTGTAGCGGCCAGCTCGTTATCAAAGTCTATAAATAGAACAGTGCAGGTGCAGCCTGGCCGCTCGTTAAGATGTTTTTAAACACAGCCCCACACACACACATGATAAACCAGACTGACAGAGGATGTCCACGCACAAACACAGGCATCACACTCACACAGACAGACACACACAGACGCTCACACACAGTCACACCAGTGGCGGCTGGTGACTGAAAAAATTGGGGAGGACAGGAGGAAAACCAGTCCACGGTGTCATGTTATTTTAGTCAACTACCTATCTCTACTTTCTTATATTCGATTTAATTTGAGTAATAAAACAATGACGTACAAGACTTCTTTAAAAAAACATTTTATTAAATGATAAAAGTCTGTTGACATCAGGACCATGAGTGGAGGTGAGTGACTTTGACATCAGGACCATGAGAGGAGCAGAGATCCTGTTGACAACATCAGAGGTGCAGAGTGAGCAGAAATCAAACTTTGTCAGTTTCATAGTAATTGGAAAAAACACTGAGGAAAAAAATAATTGAACTATTAAGTACTCACCTTTTCTTTAGAATTTGTAAAGCCACAAGGCAGAGTGACTTTGACATCAGGACCATGAGAGGAGCAGTGACTTTGACATCAGGACCATGAGAGGAGCAGTGACTTTGACATCAGGACCATGAGAGGAGCAGTGACTTTGACATCAGGACCATGAGAGGAGCAGTGACTTTGACATCAGGACCATGAGAGGAGCAGTGACTTTGACATCAGGACCATGAGAGGAGCAGTGACTTTGACATCAGGACCATGAGAGGAGCAGTGACTTTGACATCAGGACCATGAGAGGAGCAGTGACTTTGACATCAGGACCATGAGAGGAGCAGTGACTTTGACATCAGGACCATGAGAGGAGCAGTGACTTTGACATCCCTCCTCATTCAGTGGCTCATCTTCATCTTCCTCATGTGCTGTTCTCCTCGCTGCTGTCTGACCTGTCTCCGTTGCGCCGTAGCGCTTCACTCCGTCAATTCAGAGTATTTTCACAGCGTGTTCTGCGGTCAGTCTTCGGTCTCTGCTCCGGTCCCGACTGGGCTCCGGACACGGAGCAGAGAGCCAGGTCCGACAGTGCAGGGCTATCCCTCTCTGAAGCAGAGGAGAGGTCGGCTTCACTCCCGTCCGTCTTCACAGAGTCCACAAAGGGTTTCTGATCACAGGGTTTCCAGCGCTGCCGCCTAAACTAACGTGTTAAAAAAAAAAAAAGTAGCGATATTCGCCGCCGCCGCCCCCCTTGGGACGATCGCCTTCATTCATCTCCGCATCCTCACACACACATAGGCTACACACCACAGAGAAACGCGCATGCATAACAGCAGCGCGCTATAGGTGCCGGCCTTTCGTGTAAACAAAGCCTGGTCATTATATGACACCCGGCTATTAATTAAATGTTTGAAAAATAAATGCAACTTATAAACCGGTGCGACTTATATATGTTCTTTTCCTCTTCATGACGTATTTTTAGGCAGATGCGACTAATACTCAGGTGCGACATATAGTCCGGAAAATACGGTAATTAGTGGGGCTCGGACCGTCGGACAGTCACCGGCATGCCAGCCATCTGCTCTACCCACTACGCTACCGCAGCAGTTTACAAAGACTGCAGGACAGCACAGCACATCACACAACACTCATTAGTACACTCGCCCAAGACAAAGTGCGTTGCTGTTCCGTATTATGTCCCGCTGTTGTGCCGCTAAATATCTTCTCCTTCCGCGCCTCGACCCCAGGTTACCGTTGTGACAGTCAACGCGAATGCAGCTGTCAGAGTAACTACACGACAGCAGCATATCACAACAAAACAACTTCGTTGCTGCTCCGTATTGTGTCCCGGTCGTGCCGCTAACATTATGTCCTCCAACCGATTCCAATATCGCTGAAAACTCCATATTTCTTGTCCGAGCATAGCTGGTAGTGAAAGCTGTAAAATACATAGCGGTATTTCCTGTTTACAGCTGTATAAATGTGAGAATGAAATTTGGGAACTGTTATTGGACCAACCTGCTGTCAATCTTGTGTTCTGATTGCTGATTGGTACAGAAGAGCCTCCTCCGTCATGACGTCATTTTACGTGTCTTAGCCAATCACAGGTCAGGATGAAGACATCCTAAATGCATTGAGTCAATGGAAGAAGATCCCGCCCCGAGGCCAGTTAGGGAAGTAAAAATCTTGCCACCTCCGTAGAGCCCCCACCTTCCTGCTCCCTGCTCCTCACACAGCCTGCTCTGTCTCCTGAGCCTGCTGGCGGCGCAGTTGAGCCGTTTTAAGTGGATTTTCTTCCAAAAAACAAACTTTTTTTATGATAAAATACATATATAATATTTTATAAATTATACTGAGATTTGGTAATGATTTATTTCAACCAGTTACTCTTTCTTAAATAAAAAATAAAATTTCCTTTTGCCTCTCAAAAATAGAGGAGGACCAACCTCCTCTGCCTCAATGGACCAGCCTCCTCTGAGTCACACACACACACACACATACACAAACAGACAAACACACAAACACAACACTGTTCCACACAGTAAAATGTAAGCATGGTAGTCGTCATGGCAACTTCTGAGGGCAGGCTGCCAATCAATCAGATCATTAGGGAGAGAGGAGTTCTGTGGCGCTTAACAGTTTTACTTTCTGCACATGTACACGCAGACAGAGAGACCGTCAGACTCACACACCCAGACACACACACAGGTTTTCAGCTCAAATTCATCAGGCTCTCAATTATTTTATACTTTTGATGTAAACATCTCCAACAATTTATATTTTTCTCATGAATTTAAGTTCAGACGTTTAGTCTTTCCAATTCTATTAATAGTAGTACAATTACAGGTGGAGCCTAGGACATAGGACGCAGCTTTTAACATGTGTCCTATCTATCTATCTATCTATCTATCTATCTATCTATCTATCTATCTATCTATCTATCTATCTATCTATCTATCTATCTATCTATCTATCTATCTATCTATACCCCTCCCTATTTTTTAACCCCTCTGTCTCCTTTTTTTCTTTCTTTCTTTCTTTCTTTCTTTCTTTCTTTCTTTCTTTCTTCTACTCCTTCATTTGTATTTTACGTAACTTTTTATATCCTTCCCTCTCTATCCATCCATCCATCCATCCATCCATCCATCTACCTCTTTCTATCTATCATCCCCCTCTCTCTTTTTCTTCTTTCTTTCTTTCTTTCTTTCTTCCTTTCTTTCTTTCTTTCTTTCTTTCTTTCTTTCACTCCATTTCTGTCTTTTTACTTCTTTGTTTGTTTGATTGTTTCTTTCTTTCTTTCTTTCTATTCCTTTTCTCTTCCTTTGTTTTTACTCCATTTCTTTCTTTCTTTCTTTCTTTCTTTCTTTCTTTCTTTCTTTCTTTCTTTCTTTCACTCCATTTCTGTCTTTTTACTTCTTTGTTTGTTTGATTCTTTCTTTCTTTCTTTCTACTCCTTTTCTCTTCCTTTGTTTTTACTCCATTTCTTTCTTTCTTTCTTTCTTTCTTTCTTTCTTTCTTTCTTTCTTTCTTTCTTTCACTCGATTTCTGTCTTTTTACTTCTTTGTTTGTTTGATTGTTTCTTTCTTTCTATTCCTTTTCTCTTCCTTTGTTTTTACTCCATTTCTTTCTTTCTTTCTTTCTTTCTTTCTTTCTTTCTTTCTTTCTTTCTTTCTTTCACTCCATTTCTGTCTTTTTACTTCTTTGTTTGATTCTTTCTTTCTTTCTTTCTTCTCCTTTTCTCTTCCTTTGTTTTTACTCCATTTCTTTCTTTCTTTCTTTCTTTCACTCCATTTCTGTCTTTTTACTTCTTTGTTTGCTTGATTCTTTCTTTCTTTCTTTCTTTCTTTCTTTCTTTCTTTCTTTCTGTCCTTTTCTTTTTTCTCTCTTGTTTCAATCTTTCTTTCTTTCTTTCTTTCAACAATTTCTTCAGCTCATTCAGCATTGCTTCCAGCATTCACACCATTTCCATTCTTGGAAATGTTTTTTCTAGTTTTTTTAAATACTTTATTAGGGCCACGGGCAATCGCACCGGGCACTGGTCCCAACAGCTATGAAATAGCTGCAGGGACCAGTGCCCGGGCTTCGCCCGGGCACTACTGTTATTGTGTGGATTTTTTCTTATTATTAGTGTGAATGCTGGAAGCATTCACACTATTGTTATTCGGTTTGGCCATTTTCTGCCTTTCTTCGTCATGTAACTAGTCCTTCATACTTTGTGCTATTTCAACAATTCAAATATCAAAATGTTCAGCCTTTTCGGGACAGGTGTGCTATGTCTTTTCTCTTTTCAACTATTCATACTTTTTGCAATATTCAACTATTTCTGATTTTTTTTTCCCCATAGAGAATGCATTGGAACAGTCTTGAAACTCTTCAAATCTTCTTACTTCTTTCAGCCTTTAAAGCGTCCACATACTTTCAGCTAGAGACTTCATTCAAATTCTGAGTTGTAGACAAACTTCTAATGTTTTCATCTTGTATTTACAACTTTTTCATAGCTTGTACCGTTTTTGAGATAAATCCTTTAAAAGCACATGAGGATTTCTGACAAATTTCACACTTTTCAATGAGTGTGTATGGGGTTGGGTCAGAGTGAGTGACATCATCGTTAGAGTGAGAGGGATCGAAAAAACATTCAGGATTTTTTCTGGATAAATTGCCAGCACGGCCACAAATTAAACTCTAGACACATGATTTCCTCACTGGTTTGTAGCCACACTTGTCGTGTCTCATTTAATGTGTTCAAAACAGCAGACAGACTTACAGAATTGTCTCAATGAGCCTAATTGTCCAGCTAGACCCGCTCCAGTGGCTCATCCACTTCAATATAAAAGTAGGAGCTGATTTTTTTAGAAAAGCAGAAATGCCCCCCTTTTCTACCTTGCGATTCTGAGAAAAGTTTTTGCCCTACAAACATTTAATGCACATCAATGTGCTCAGGAAGGTATCCTTGCCCAGAAAATTCTGGGCAAGGATTCTGATAAGAGTTACGGTTCTCTTTTTATGGGCTGTTTTGGGAAGCTGCTCAGAGCTCAAATCTCTCTGCTCTGCTCTGCTCTGTGTGCAGTTGGTCCAGCTGTAGGGGCCAGCTCGTTATCATGTCTATTAATAGAACAGGTCAGGTGCAGCCTGGCCGCTCGTTAAGATGTTTTTAAACACAGCCCCACACACACACATGATAAACCAGACTGACAGAGGATGTCCACGCACAAACACAGGCATCACACTCACACAGACAGACACACACAGACACTCACACACAGTCACACATGCACACATACACAAACAGACAAACACACAAACACAACACTGTTCCACACAGTAAAATGTAAGCATCTATCTATCTATCTATCTATCTATCTATCTATCTATCTATCTATCTATCTATCTATCTATCTATCTATCTATCTATCTATCTATCTATCTATACCCCTCCCTATTTTTTAACCCCTCTGATCTATCTATCTATCTATCTATCTATCTATCTATCTATCTATCTATCTATCTATCTATCTATCTATCTATCTATCTATCTATCTATCTATCTATCTATACCCCTCCCTATTTTTTAACCCCTCTGATCTATCTATCTATCTATCTATCTATCTATCTATCTATCTATCTATCTATCTATCTATCTATCTATCTATCTATCTATTTTTTAACCCCTCTGATCGATTGATCTATCTATCTATCTATCTATCTATCTATCTATCTATCTATCTATCTATCTATCTATCTATCTATCTATCTATCTATCTATCTATCTATCTATCTATCTATCTATACCCCTCCCTATTTTTTAACCCCTCTGATCGATCTATCTATCTATCTATCTATCTATCTATCTATCTATCTATCTATCTATCTATCTATCTATCTATCTATCTATCTATCTATCTATCTATCTATCCCCCTCCCTATTTTTTAACCCCTCTATCTATCTATCTATCTATCTATCTATCTATCTATCTATCTATCTATCTATCTATCTATCTATCTATCTATCTATCTATCTATCTATCTATCTATCTATACCCCTCCCTATTTTTAACCCCTCTGATCTATCTATCTATCTATCTATCTATCTATCTATCTATCTATCTATCTATCTATCTATCTATCTATCTATCTATCTATCTATCTATCTATCTATTTTTTAACGCCTCTGATCTATCTATCTATCTATCTATCTATCTATCTATCTATCTATCTATCTATCTATCTATCTATCTATCTATCTATCTATCTATCTATCTATCTATCTATCTATACCCCTCCCTATTTTTTAACCCCTCTGATCTATCTATCTATCTATCTATCTATCTATCTATCTATCTATCTATCTATCTATCTATCTATCTATCTATCTATCTATCTATCTATCTATCTATCTATCTATCTATCTCCCTCCCTATTTTTTAACCCCTCTGATCTATCTATCTATCTATCTATACCCCTCCCTATTTTTAACCCCTCTGATCTATCTATCTATCTATCTATCTATCTATCTATCTATCTATCTATCTATCTATCTATACCCCTCCCTATTTTTTAACCCCTCTGTCTCCTTTTTTTCTTTCTTTCTTCTACTCCTTCATTTGTATTTTACGTAACTTTTTCTATCCTTCCCTCTCTATCCATCCATCCATCCATCCATCTACCTCTTTCTACCTATCATCCCCCTCTCTCTTTTTCTTCTTTCTTTCTTTCTTTCTTTCTTTCTTTCTTTCTTTCTTTCTTTCTTTCTTTCTTTCTTTCTTTCTTTCACTCCATTTCTGTCTTTTTACTTCTTTGTTTGCTTGATTGTTTCTTTCTTTCTTTCTACTCCTTTTCTCTTCCTTTGTTTTTCTTTCTTTCTTTCACTCCATTTCTGTCTTTTTACTTCTTTGTTTGTTTGTTTGTTTGTTTGTTTGTTTGTTTGTTTCTTTCTTTCTTTCTTTCTTTCTTTCTGTCCTTTTCTTTTTTCTCTCTTGTTTCAATCTTTCTTTCTTTCTTTCTTTCTTTCTTTCTTTCTTTCTTTCTTTCTTTCTTTCTTTCTTTCTTTCTTTCTTTCTTTCAACAATTTCTTCAGCTCATTCAGCATTGCTTTCAGCATTCACACCATTTCCATTCTTGGAAATGTTTTTTCTAGTTATTAGTGTGACTGCTGAAGCAGTCACACTATTGTTCTTCTGTTTGGCCATTTTCTTCCGCCTTTTTACGGTCTTCTTCTAGTCCTTCATACTTTGTGCTATTTCAACAATTTATATATCAAAACGTGCAGCTTTTTTTGAACTTTATCGGCATTACTTTTCTCTTTTTAACTATTTATACTTTTTCAAATATTTAACTTTTTCACAAAAAATCTCACATTCATCAAAGTCTCAACCTCTCTTCTTCACGACTCCACTGTAGTGTAGGGGTTAGGGTAACTGCCTGCCAACCCTAAGGTCACTGGTTCGAATCCAAGGGAAGAACTTTTGTTATGTTATGTTGAATTCTGCTCTCCTCCCCCGCCTTCAATTGGTTACAGGTGTTTGTTATCTCCTTGATTACTCGTACCAGTTTGCAGCACATCATCACATTACAATGAATGACAACAGTCTTGAAAGCAGTGTGCTCTCTGTAGCCGAGTGGCAGAGTAAAGGTTTAGTGATCATATGGTCATGGGTTCGATTCCTGCCTCAGTCTTTTCACTTCATTGCTTGACTTTTGATTCCAATTATTCAGCTGTCATTGGACAGTCTTTGATTCCTCATAGTATAAAGCTCATTGTAACTCAGGTTCTCTGTGGCCATATGGTTAGTGCTCAGCCTGAAATTCACAGACATTTTCATTCTAAGTCATTCAAGCTTGACTCTCAAGCTTTCTTGATGTTGACAGTGTGCAGATCATTAACAGACAACAGTCTCTGCAACTGTGTGTGCACTGTGGCCTAGAGGCAGAGTGGAAGTCTAATGACCATGAGGATGTGGGTTCGATTCTGACCTTGGTCAAACATTTGTATGGTGATCACAGCTTGCACTATTTGCTAATTCTGCAACAGCGTTCAGTTGCTGTCAGCAGTCACACCATTTCCATTCTTGGAAATGCTTTTTCTAGTTTTTCTTCTTACTACTTTCCGCCTTTCTACGGTTTTAAACTAGTCCTTCATACTTTGTGCGATTTCAACAATTCATATATCAAAACGTGCAGCTTTTTTTGAACTTTATCGGCATTACTTTTCTCTTTTTAACTATTTATACTTTTTAAAATATTTAACTTTTTCTGCTAATTTTTTCCCATAGGAATGCATTGAAAACATCTTCAAACTTTTAAAATTTTCTTACTACTTTGAACCTCTAAAACGTCAGCATACTTTCTCCCACAGACTCCATTTGACTTTTAAACTGTAGACGAACTTTTAATCTATTCACATATTACTCAGCTTATTGATATCTTCAACAGTTTTTAGGTATTTGGCTGTTTTAAAATCATTAAAATTTTCGACAAAATCCAACTTTATAATGGTTGTGTATTGCGCTTAACGAGCAGGGCTTAGAGTGAGTGACATCATCGTTAGAGTGAGAGGGATCGAAAAAACATTCAGGATTTTTTCTGGATAAATTGCCAGCACGGCCACAAATTAAACTCTAGACACATGATTTCCTCACCGGTTTGTAGCCACACTTGTCGTGTCTCATCTGATGTGCTCAAAACAGCAGACAGACTTACAGAATTGTCTCAATGAGCTTAATTGTCCAGCTAGACCCGCTCCAGTGGCTCATCCACTTCAATATAAAAGTAGGAGCTGATTTTTTTAGAAAAACAGAAATGCCCCCCTTTTCTACCTTGCGACGGCAAGAAAAGTTTTTGCCCTACAAACATTTAATGCACATTGGCTCGCTCAGGAAGGTCTCCTTGCCCCGATGGTCAGGACCACATTCTGATAAGAGTTACGGTTCTCTTTTTCTGGGCTGTTTTGGGAAGCTGCTCAGAGCTCAAATCTCTCTGCTCTGCTCTGCTCTGTGTGCAGTTGGTCCAGCTGTACTGGCCAGCTCGTTATCAAAGTCTATAAATAGAACAAGTGCAGGTGCAGCCTGGCCGCTCGTTAAGATGTTTTTAAACACAGCCCCACACACACACATGATAAACCAGACTGACAGAGGATGTCCACGCACAAACACAGGCATCACACTCACACAGACAGACACACACAGACACTCACACACAGTCACACATGCACACATACACAAACAGACAAACAGACACAACACAACACTGTTCCACACAGTAAAATGTAAGCATGGTAGTCGCCATGGTAACTTCTGAGGGCAGGCTGCCACGCAGGTGTAATCAATCAGATCATTAGGGAGAGAGGAGTTCTGTGGCACTTATCAACAGTTTTACTTTCTGCACATGTACACACAGGCAGAGAGACCGTCAGACTCACACACCCAGACACACACACAGGTTTTCAGCTCAAATTCATCAGCCTCTCAATTATTTACAGGTGGAGCCTGGGATATAGGATGCAGCTTTTAACATGTGTCAAATCTATCTATCTATCTATCTGTAGGTTCCTAATCAATGAAGCCATGAGCTTGACGCTCTCCTCCCTCGTAACATCCACTTCAAAGGCAAAAAAACTCCACACGTTCTTTCGTTCCTTTTCATAGTTTACTCCAAAAATAAAGCAAGATACAATCCAGCATGATGAAAATAAAAAAGGCCAGAGCAAAATATCTAGAAAATGCTGAGTAAATGCAGAGGTAAAGGCAGAGGTAAAGGCAGAGAGGTAAAGGCAGAGGTAAAAAAAAAACTGTGTGGCTCCACTCCATGACGACTGACCTGACTGACTGCTTCACGTGAATCACGCACACACGTATCAATCCGCATTAAAGGTTACATGCGCAATTTTTAACCTCTAAACATCCACACATTTTTAAGTGAAATGAATTAAATAGTAACTTATTAATATTAACTGTTCACCTGTAAATAATGTAAATAACCTATTTTTATCATAATTAACAACAACCTCTTTTTAGATGTAAACTTAAATTATTATCCAAATACTAATCAACTAAAAATAGCATTTAGGCTCCTATAGGCTCCTATACTATCTATCTATCTATCTATCTATCTATCTATCTATCTATCTATCTATCTATCTATCTATCTATCTATCTATCTATCTATCTATCTATCTATCTATCTATCTATCTATCCATCCATCTATCTATCTATCTATCTATCTATCTATCTATCTATCTATCTCTTCAAACCCTTTGTCTCTTTTTTCACTTTCTTTCCTTCTTTTACTCCTTCATTTGTATTTTACATAACTTATTTCTATATTTCCCTCTCCATCCATCCATCCATCCATCTACTTCGTTCTATCTATCATCCCCCTCTCTCTTTTTCTTCTTTCTTTCTTTCTTTCTTTCTTTCTTTCTTTCTTTCTTTTACCCCATTTCTTTTTACTTCTTTGTTTCTTTCTACTCCTTTTCTCTTTCTTTGTTTCTACCCCATTTCTTTCTTTCTTTCTTTCTACCGCTCTCCGTATATCTCTCTCTTTCATTTATCCACCCCAATTTCTTTCCTTCTTTCTTACTACCCCTCTGTCTCTTTCATTCATTCTCTATTCTCTTTATCTTCTATCTTTCTGTTTTTTTTCCCTTTGTCTTTCTCTATCTACCCGTCTCTCTGTGTCTTTTTCTTTCTTTCTTTCTTTCTTTCTTTCTTTCTTTCTTTCTCCCTCCATCTACCCTTCCCATTTTCTTTCTTTCCTTCTGTCCTTTTCTTTTTTCTCTCTTGTTCCAACCTTTTTCTTTCTTTCTTTCTTTCTTTCTTTCTTTCTTTCTTTCTTTCTTTCTTTCTTTCTTTCTTTCTTTCTACCGCTCTCTGTATATATCTCTCTTTCATTTATCCACCCCAATTTCTTTACTTCTTTCTTACTACCCCTCTGTCTCTTTCATTCATTCTCTATTCTCTTTATCTTCTATTATTCTGTTTTTCTTACCTTTTTCTTTCTCTATCTACCCTTCTCTCTGTGTCTTTTTCTTTCTTTCTGTCCTTTTGTTCTTTCTTTCTTTCTTTCTCCATCTACCCTTCCGATTTTCTTTCTTTCCTTCTGTCCTTTTCTTTTTTCTCTCTTCTTTCTTTCTTTCTTTCTTTCTTTCTTTCTTTCTTTCTTTCTTCAGCTCATTTAGCATTGTTTCAACAATTTCTTCAGCATTCACACCATTTCCATTCTTGGAAATGCTTTTTCTAGTTTTTCTTCTTACTACTTTCCGCCTTTCTACGGTTTTAAACTAGTCCTTCATACTTTGTGCGATTTCAACAATTCATATATCAAAACGTGCAGCTTTTTTTGAACTTTATCGGCATTACTTTTCTCTTTTTAACTATTTATACTTTTTAAAATATTTAACTTTTTCTGCTAATTTTTTCCCATAGGAATGCATTGAAAACATCTTCAAACTTTTAAAATTTTCTTGCTACTTTGAACCTCTAAAACGTCAGCATACTTTCTCCCACAGACTCCATTTGACTTTTAAACTGTAGACGAACTTTTAATCTATTCACATATTACTCAGCTTATTGATATCTTCAACAGTTTTTAGGTATTTGGCTGTTTTAAAATCATTAAAATTTTCGACAAAATCCAACTTTATAATGGTTGTGTATTGCGCTTAACGAGCAGGGCTTAGAGTGAGTGACATCATCGTTAGAGTGAGAGGGATCGAAAAAACATTCAGGATTTTTTCTGGATAAATTGCCAGCATGGCCACAAATTAAACTCTAGACACATGATTTCCTCACCGGTTTGTAGCCACACTTGTCGTGTCTCATCTGATGTGCTCAAAACAGCAGACAGACTTACAGAATTGTCTCAATGAGCCTAATTGTCCAGCTAGACCCGCTCCAGTGGCTCATCCACTTCAATATAAAAGTAGGAGCTGATTTTTTTAGAAAAACAGAAATGCCCCCCTTTTCTACCTTGCGACGGCAAGAAAAGTTTTTGCCCTACAAACATTTAATGCACATTGGCTCGCTCAGGAAGGTCTCCTTGCCCAGATGGTCAGGAGGACCACATTCTGATAAGAGTTACGGTTCTCTTTTTCTGGGCTGTTTTGGGAAGCTGCTCAGAGCACAAATCTCTCTGCTCTGCTCTGCTCTGTGTGCAGTTGGTCCAGCTGTAGCGGCCAGCTCGTTATCATGTCTATTAATAGAACAGGTCAGGTGCAGCCTGGCCGCTCGTTAAGATGTTTTTAAACACAGCCCCACACACACACATGATAAACCAGACTGACAGAGGATGTCCACGCACAAACACAGGCATCACACTCACACAGACAGACACACACAGACACTCACACACAGTCACACATGCACGCATACACAAACAGACAAACACACAAACACAACACTGTTCCATACAGTAAAATGTAAGCATGGTAGTCGCCATGGTAACTTCTGAGGGCAGGCTGCCACGCAGGTGTAATCAATCAGATCATTAGGGAGAGAGGAGTTCTGTGGCGCTTATCAACAGTTTTACTTTCTGCACATGTACACACAGGCAGAGAGACCGTCAGACTCACACACCCAGACACACACACACACACACACACACACACAGGTTTTCAGCTCAAATTCATCAGCCTCTCAATTATTTTATACTTTTGATGTAAACATCTCCAACAATTTATATTTTTCTCATGAATTTCAGTTCAGACATTTAACCTTTCCACCTCTATAAATAGTAGTGTAATTCCAGGTGGAGCCTAGGACATAGGATCTATCTATCTATCTATCTATCTATCTATCTATCTATCTATCTATCTATCTATCTATCTATACCCCTCCCTATTTGTTAACCCCTCTGATCTATCTATCTATCTATCTATCTATCTATCTATCTATCTATACCCCTCCCTATTTTTTAATCGATCGATCGATCTATCTATCTATCTATCTATCTATCTATCTATCTATCTATCTATCTATCTATCTATCTATCTATCTATCTATCTATCTATCTATCTATCTATCTATCTATCTATCTATCTATCTATCTATCTATCTATCTATCTATCTATCTATCTATCTATCTCCCTCCCTATTTTTTAACCCCTCTGATCTATCTATCTATCTATCTATCTATCTATCTATCTATCTATCTATCTATCTATCTATCTATCTATCTATCTATCTATCTATCTATCTATCTATCTATCTATCTATCTATCTATCTATCTATCTGTACCCCTCCCTATTTTTTAACCCCTCTGATCTATCTATCTATTCTTTCTTTCTTTCTTTCTTTCACTCCATTTCTGTCTTTTTACTTCTTTGTTTGCTTGATTGTTTCTTTCTTTCTTTCTTTCTACTCCTTTTCTCTTCCTTTGTTTTTCTTTCTTTCTTTCTTTCACTCCATTTATGTCTTTTTACTTCTTTGTTTGTTTGTTTGTTTGTTTGTTTGTTTGTTTGTTTGTTTGTTTGTTTGTTTGTTTGTTTGTTTGTTTCTTTCTTTCTTTCTTTCTTTCTTTCTTTCTTTCTTTCTTCAGCTCATTCAGCATTGCATTCACACCATTTCCATTCTTGGAAATGCTTTTTAGTGTGACTGCTGAAGCAGTCACACTATTGTTCTTCTGTTTGGCCATTTTCTTCCGCCTTTTTACGGTCTTCTTCTAGTCCTTCATACTTTGTGCTATTTCAACAATTCATATATCAAAACGTGCAGCTTTTTTTGAACTTTATCGGCATTACTTTTCTCTTTTTAACTATTTATACTTTTTCAAATATTTAACTTTTTCACAAAAAATCTCACATTCATCAAAGTCTCAACCTCTCTTCTTCATAACTTCACTGTAGTGTAGGGGTTAGGGTGGCTGTTTGCCAACCCTAAGGTCACTGGTTCGAATCCAAGGGAAGAACTCTTGTTATGTTATGTTGAATTCTGCTCTCCTCCACTGCCTTCAATTGGTTACAGGTGTTTGTTATCTCCTTGATTACTCATACCAGTTTGCAGCACATCATCACATTACAATGAATGACAACAGTCTTGAAAGCAGTGTGCTCTCTGTAGCCGAGTGGCAGAGTAAAGGTTTAGTGATCATATGGTCATGGGTTCGATTCCTGCCTCAGTCTTTTCACTTCATTGCTTGACTTTTGATTCCAATTATTCAGCTGTCATTGGACAGTCTTTGATTCCTCATAGTATAAAGCTCATTGTAACTCAGGTTCTCTGTGGCCATATGGTTAGTGCTCAGCCTGAAATTCACAGACATTTTCATTCTAAGTCATTCAAGCTTGACTCTCAAGCTTTCTTGATGTTGACAGTGTGAAGATCATTAACAGACAACAGTCTCTGCAACTGTGTGTGCACTGTGGCCTAGAGGCAGAGTGGAAGTCTAATGACCATGAGGATGTGGGTTCGATTCCGACCTTGGTCAAACATTTGTATGGTGATCACTGCTTGCACTATTTGCTAATTCTGCAACAGCGTTCAGTTGCTGTCAGCAGTCACACCATTTCCATTCTTGGAAATGCTTTTTCTAGTTATTTTTCCACTTCCGGACGATTTTCGATTCGCTACTAGTAGTTGCAGGACAAATTATATATCAAAACGTGCGGTTTGATCGGGATCGGGGTGCTATTACTTCTCTCAACTGTTTACGAATTTTTCGCGACGTAGTCGCGAAAAACTGCGCAAAAATTTTGCATGTAAGTCAATGGGACGGGCGAAAAAAAAAGACCGAAAAAGACCAATCATTGGAGTTTAACAAAAGTCTACTGCTCAGGCATACTTTCACCTAGAGACTCCATTTAAACTTTAAACAGTAGACACAAGTCTTGTGTATTGTCGTATTACTCCACGTTTTGATAGGTCATATAGTTTTTGATCAATCCCTGATCAATGACCATGATCATTTTTGGAGAAATTATGAGTTTATAATGGGTGTGTATTGCATGGAATGTTCGTGTCAGAGTGCGTGACATCATCGGTTAGAGTGGGAGAGAGTGAAGAAACATTCTGTATTTTTTCTGGATAAATTGCCACCACGGCCACAATTTACACTCTACAGACATAATTTTTTCAGAATTTGTAAGACAAACTTGTTATCTCTCATGTCATGTGCTCAAAATATCAGAGAGACTTACAGAACTTACAGAATCAGCCTCTGAGTGCGGCCACGTCTGTCCCTGCTCCTCATTGAGTCCAATACAAATATTTTCTGAGAGGAGCAGAACGGCCTGATGTTTTAAAACTGCCAGCGTCGCCAAAATATTTACTGTAGAAACACCAAATCGTACCGAAATTTTCAGTAAGTCCTTAGAGCAACGTTGATCTGTGTTTTGTTCTGATAGGAGTTACCGTTTTGTCATGCTAAGCCTAATTGTGAGGCCGGTTTAGAGGCAGAAAATGGCTGTTTTTCTCCACGTTTCTGTCTGTCTCAGCCTGCGGGGGCCCCTATCGCCGTGGTAACCTCTTTGATCCTCAGGCCAGAGCTCGTTAACTTCATAAACAATCCACCTGGCGCTCGTTTAAATGTTTATAAACACAGACACAGCTAAATCAGACTGACACAGGATGCAGCTACTAACTAACTATGTGTCAAGTCAGTCACACACACACACAGACTCTAGAGCCAGCTTCATGTGATTACAGTCACACACACACACACACACACACACACACAGACT
Organism: Trachurus japonicus; assembly: GCF_045865225.1. Taxonomy (NCBI): domain Eukaryota; kingdom Metazoa; phylum Chordata; class Actinopteri; order Carangiformes; family Carangidae; genus Trachurus; species Trachurus japonicus. The sequence goes on along the minus strand of NW_028220272.1, from coordinate 144,306 downwards.
CTAGAGCCAGCTTCATGTGATTACAGTCACACACACACACACACACACACACACACAGACTCTAGAACCAGCTTCATGTGATTACAGTCACACACACACACACACACACACACACACACACACACACACACACACACGTAGGATGCAGCTACTAACTAACTATGTGTCAAGTCAGTCACACACACACACAGACTCTAGAACCAGCTTCATGTGATTACAGTCACACACACACACACACACACACACACACACACACACACACACACACACAGGTAACCTAATGTGGTTACAGCTCCTCCATATCAGTGCTTATAGAAAGATGATCATGTGTCTGTCTGATCAGCTCTGTCTTGACCTTAAGATCGTGGGTTTGATTCCCATGTTGACAGAGATGGCACAACCCGCAGTAGCTCCCGTGGCCCATTCAAAATTTCCCGAGAGGAAATTTTCTAGTTAGTAATGTAACTTTCTTAGTAATGTAACTTTATTAGTAATGTAACTTTCTTAGTAATGTAACTTTATTAGTAATGTAAACTGAGGGTTGGTTGTGGTGGTCTGGATCTTGATGCTCAGAAAACAGGAACACAGGCGACTTTTAATGTTTACTGTCCTCTTTTCTCGCCGGCCTCATCACCATGACAACCACAAACAATCACAAAACCACAACACTCACTGAATAAACGAGTCTGCCGCGGCTGTCTTATGACGGACCTACGCGGTTTTTATTTTTTTATTTTTAAATCATTTTCACAGTACCGTATTTTAAGCAGACTTCTGCTTGTACGCAAATGAAGTTTGTCCAGGTGGAGTTGCCGTAGGCAGCGGTCCAAGATGGCGGCCGGTCTGCGCATGCGCAGACCTGTTTTGTCACAAATCGGGTAGTGACAGTAACATGATAATAAACACAGATGACCTGCATTCAACATCCCATAATATTGCTGAGCGTGTCCATAGATATAGAAACGTAGATGCAGCGTTCTCTATCTCGGAGTCGTCGTGTTGCCACGTCGTCGTGTTGCCATGTCGTCGTGTTGCCATGTCGACCAGAGCAGCTGAGACGGTTGAACCAGTGAAGCTAGGTTGAGCTCCCCCCCGGACGGACGGACGGACTGACGGTCTGATTTGAACACATTAGCGCGATTTAGCGCATATGTTTATTACCGTCATAACGCGACCCGTGTGTGTGTGTGTGTGGGAGAGAGAGAGAGTTGCGCCGCCCCAGACTTTATTAATGATAAACTCTGGATTCGCTGGTTGATAAGTTTGGTTTTTACTGAGGAGGAACTATGAAGAACTGAGCAGTAATCACATATGAAGGTGTGTGGGGGCTTTTATTTTGCCGTGGCGATGCCACAATTAATTAATTGTTGTGTGACAGCGGAAACCCTGATGTTGTCTTGTGAGTGAACTGCAACACGGGAGCAGATGGGGTGAAAATGGCTACGTCACACTTGATTCACATACAGCTGTTTCCATCCCATAGAATCAACCAAAACCCATCAACCAACACCGGCCCTAGCAGCGTATTTCAGTTTGTGTGAATCAGGGGATTTTAATTCTAATCACGGCGTTTCCATCATCATTTTCTGATGCGAAACATCTCGATGATCTAAACAGCTGATGGAAACGCACCGACTGACTCATCTGCCCCCACCACATGAACAGGGTTAGGGTCTCTCATCTGCCCCCCACCACATGAACAGGGTCTCTCATCTGCCCCCACCACATGAACAGGGTTAGGGTCTCTCATCTGCCCCCCACCACATGAACAGGGTCTCTCATCTGCCCCCCACCACATGAACAGGGTTAGGGTCTCTCATCTGCCCCCACCACATGAACAGGGTCTCTCATCTGCCCCCCACCACATGAACAGGGTTAGGGTCTCTCATCTGCCCCCCACCACATGAACAGGGTTAGGGTCTCTCATCTGCCCCCCACCACATGAACAGGGTTAGGGTCTCTCATCTGCCCCCCACCACATGAACAGGGTTAGGGTCTCTCATCTGCCCCCACCACATGAACAGGGTTAGGGTCTCTCATCTGCCCCCACCACATGAACAGGGTTAGGGTCTCTCATCTGCCCCCCACCACATGAACAGGGTTAGGGTCTCTCATCTGCCCCCACCACATGAACAGGGTTAGGGTCTCTCATCTGCCCATTCACACCGGCGGCGACGCGAATAAGCGACAGATGCGACGATTATAAACCAAAGTTTCGCGCCGCGACAGTTCATTCAGAAAACGATGGATTCAGCAACATCCTCGAGTGATGATGAGCTTGTCCTCCGCCTCCTCACCTCCAAAGAAAAGAGGAGATTTTGGATCCATCCACTCCTACAAGCCAGGGAAAGAGATGGGGAGTTCCGCTGCCTTGTCCCAGAGCTCAAGCTGCATCATGACCGGTTCCGGACATATTTTCGGATGTCCGTGGGACAATTTGAGACGCTTCTCGGGCTTCTTGCGCCGCACCTGAGGAAGCAAACCACTAATTACCGGGACCCTGTCGATCCCGAGCAGCGCCTGGCAGTGTGTCTGAGGTAAGGTAGGCTACAAAGCCGTAGCTACATACTATAGTAGCTATGTTTGCTACATTATATTGTAGGCTGTTATGTAGCAGGGTTTTCCCTGTTTCTTTGTTTTTGACATCGGCTTCCTTCTCCTTTCAAATGGGGCAGAGCTCCGTGGGAAACATTACTAGAGACACAGCATTATATAGCCTATATTATATTATATTTATTACATTGTGGAGACGTAAAGTAAAGATGAGACAGGAGGGGGGCGGGGGTTACGCTCCACAACAACACAAACAACTCTGGCATATCCCATAAACCCTTGCTCTGGTGTACATCTCTCCTAGCTTCCCTGCAGCATTATATTAATTTGCTATATTTTGATTGGCTTGTATCAAATATTGGTGTTACAGACTGTCATCTTTCACATCCTTATCTGTCTATCAATCAATCAATCAATCAATCAATCAATCAATCAATCAATCAATCAATCTATTTGACAGTCTGTCCACTACTGCCATCTATTGTATTAACTCCCACACTGCCAGAGCCCTGTGAGGTATTCAGTTTAAATTTGATATCTGCTCATTTTTGTCTCAGCACCAGCCTTTTTTCAGTTTGTGCATTCCTATTTCTCCTACCAGAACACACAAATATAGCCTATAGGCCTATATACTCCAGAATCTTCATTTTTAATTTTTAATTTACATAAGGTGATATCAGTCAAACCAAAGTTGAGTGACTTTGAGATGTAACAAAAAAGACATATCTCAAAAAAAATAAAGTTTTATTGAAAAGAATAATTACAAAGCCACAGCTCATTTTTTCAAAATGGCACTTATCTGCTTTTGCAAATGAACTCTTCATATATATATATATATGTGTGTGTGTGTGTGTGTGTTCTGGTTTGAGAAATAGAAATATAGAAAGAATATATGAATATATATATATAGCTATATACTGTATATGTGTGTGTGTGTTGTATAAAAAAATGATTGGCAGTAATGTGTATTCAAATGTTACTCTTCTCCCACCTTCCCCAGATTCCTCAGCACAGGGGACTCCCTCACAACGATAGCCTCCAGTTTCCGGCTTGGAGTGTCGACCGTGGCTGGGAGTGTGAAGGACACATGTGATGTCATCTGGGAACAGTTGAAGGAAAGCCACATGCCAGTTCCAAATGAGGAGCTCTGGAAGAGCTCGGCTAAAAGGTTCCAGGAAAGGTGGAATTTCCCGAACTGCATTGGTGCACTTGATGGCAAACATGTCATAATACAGGCACCTGCAAATTCTGGGTCACAGTACTATAGTTATAAAGGCACTTTCTCGGTCGTGCTCCTTGCGCTGGTGGATGCCAGCTACAGGTTTCTGGCTATTGATGTGGGAGGATTTGGCAGCAACAGCGACGGTGGCATTTTTGCCAACTCCCGTCTGGGGCAGGCCCTCCAAGGTGGGAACTTAAATGTGCCGCCACCATGCCCACTCCCCTCAGCACCGGAGTTGGGGCAGGTCCCGTTTGTCATAGTAGCAGATGAGGCCTTCCCAATGAAAACCTTTCTCCTCCGCCCTTATCCTGGAAGACGTCTGCCAGAGGATCGCAAGGTCTTTAACTACCGTCTCTCCAGAGCCCGGCGCATCGTCGAGATGCCTTTGGCATCCTCAGCCAGTGTTGGAGGGTGTACCAAGTCTCTCCTTGCACTGCAGACAGTATCATCAAAGCCACCTGCATCCCCACAAATTACCTCCGTGGTGCTGATGTCGATGGTTCGGATGCTGTGGACGGTGCCAGTGGCCGTGGTGCCATCAGAAGTCTCAGAGGAAACAGGGCATCAGCTGAAGCACTGAGGGTGCGGGATACGTTCCGCCAGTACTTCACTTCACCTGCTGGCCAAGTCCCGTGGCAGTACGACCATGTGCAGCGTGGACTCCCTTGACTGTGCTGAATTATCTGGTTGCAAAAATACCCTTGTAAATATTATTTGATCTACTGTAAATATTCATAATTTGTAATGATTTCCATGTGCAACTGTTCTTATTAATTTTAAACTTGTTATACCTGTTATATCAAAAAAGGGGGCTCCCACACACTGCATCACTCTCCATCTTTTATTGTGTAATGTAATGTTTCGGTTATACAATAAAAGATGAAGAGTGATGCAGTGTGTGGGAGCCCCCTTTTTTGATGTTTGACTTTTGTTCGCTCCTCGGCCCTCCTACTACGCACCTGCAGTTCCAGGTGTGGTGAGACCTGTTCTTACCTCTGAAACTTCAGTGTTATAAATTCTGTCTTAACTTAATAATTGCTGCTTCAAATAAATAATTATTTATTTAGACAATGTCTCGTTGAAATGATGTTCTTATTATATATCTAGGATTTGAAGGTGTTGACAAGGAAAGATATACAGGGAGAAAAGGTTATTTCACCAGATGAAATTTATTTTTGATACAGAACTTTCCACCAGGAACAATGGTATGGTCAATCACAGCTGTGTGTAATGTGGTTGTTCAGGCTCTGAACCTCCGAATTCAGCTTGGAAGACAAGCTCCTGCATTTTCATTTTTACCCAAGCTTGTTTAGACAGTGACAGCCTTCTCATGGCCGGCGCAAGACTCACAAGAAAATTCTGAATATCGTCTCTTTCCTGACGCTCTTTAGCACGCTCCTGCTCCCTCTCTTCTTTTCTCTCAAGATACTCTAGAAGGAAATCCCTGCTCCTCCTTTTAGGTACCCTAGCAGAAGCAGCAGAAGCAGCAGAAGCAGCAGAAGCAGAAGTAGCAGCAGAAGCAGAAGTAGCAGCAGAAGCAGCAGAAGCAGCAGAAGCAGAAGCAGCAGAAGCAGCAGAAGCAGCAGAAGCAGCAGAAGCAGAAGCAGCAGAAGCAGCAGAAGCAGCAGAAGCAGCAGAAGCAGAAGCAGCAGAAGCAGCAGAAGCAGCAGAAGCAGCAGAAGCAGCAGAAGCAGCAGAAGCAGAAGCAGCAGAAGCAGCAGAAGCAGCAGAAGCAGCAGAAGCAGAAGCAGCAGAAGCAGCAGAAGCAGCAGAAGCAGCAGAAGCAGAAGCAGCAGAAGCAGCAGAAGCAGAAGCAGCAGAAGTAGCAGAAGCAGCAGAAGCAGCAGAAGCAGAAGCAGCAGAAGCAGAAGTAGCAGCAGAAGCAGAAGCAGCAGAAGCAGCAGAAGCAGAAGTAGCAGAAGCAGCAGAAGCAGCAGAAGCAGCAGAAGCAGCAGAAGCAGCAGAAGCAGAAGTAGCAGCAGAAGCAGCAGAAGCAGCAGAAGTAGCAGCAGAAGCAGCAGAAGCAGAAGTAGCAGCCTCTCCCTCACTCTCCTCTGTCTCCTCCTTCTCCTCATCCTGTGGGGGGTCCAGACTGCTGTGCACCCTGTCCAAACATATGATAAGTGTCCTCCTGTCCTGTGTCAGCTGAATGAAGTCCAAAGGAGGACTGTGTACCCTCCATCCAAACCTGTATTAACTTGTGTGATAATAACTACATAAATGAATAAACATGTGTTTTTCCTTTTTGTGTAAAAAAAAAAAAAACAGAAACAAAAAGGAAAATTCACTTATGTCTCAGCAATTAATAGAGATAATAAATCAAAACATATTTTTCATCGCTGTGTTTTAGCTTAATTATCTGATATGCTGAGGCATATCAGGCTGAAAATGACTACATTGTGCAAAAGCAGTGAAGAATATAATCAATTCAATAGGTATAAAGTGTGTGTATGTAGCCCAACGAGGTGGACAGTGTCTTACAACACCAAACAAAACAATGTAAACTACATTGCATATTTGTTGAATCTAATTATCACACAAGTTGAGAACAGCTTTGGACAGAGGGCACATAACATTAGTGCACAGTCAGTTTCAAATTACACAACTTAATTTTAATGTACAAATGATGTACAATACATCATTGACCCACGTGATACAAATGAAAAATAATGTGTACAAATTAACAGACCATAGGAGAAAGACTATTTGAAAAGAATTTAACTACCTGTGGACACCCTGCTTGACTATGAATTACAGGTAAACTAAATACCATTGTGTTACCTTCTGAAAGCTGTGGATGTGTCCAGGAAAGACATCACATCCATGTATTTCCACTTCTTCTTTGTTTTCCCTGCCTGCCCACTCTTTGTCTCTTTCTCTTCTCTCTTCTTCCTCACATACGTGTCCCTCAGGTTTTTCCAAAGCCTCTTTGCATCCTCAACTAAAATCATAAAAGGTACAACATTAAAATTAGCATTGTGTGTCTATTTACCTCCCGTCGAGAACCTACTCTGATTATCCCTCACGTATAGGCTACTACTACTACTAATACACTACTACTACTTTTAAATCAAAAGCAACTGGACTTGGTTATTTGTCTAGGAAGACGTTTCACCTTCATCCAAGAGGCTTCATCAGTTCTGGCGTAGGCAGAATTTTAATTTTGGGTGGGCCAGTACAAAATCGGATGGGCCATCTTTTCTCAGGACAGTGCATTTCTAGCCACATCACTGTTAACCATTTTATTGCACAACTTTTTTCTTTTTTTTGTAACTTGCTCTTGACCAACACAATATTTGATACACAGATGAAATGATCTTTCCTGCCACTATGATGATAAACTGTATTTAACTGTAGGCTACCTATGTAAACAGTAAAACTCAGTAACCAATCACACAGCAGCTCCATGTTGTCCCTGTGTGGTGTTCAGGGACAGGTCAGGACAGTCTGAAGACAGAGCTCTGAGGGTGAAGTCATATAAACATGAGATGCACCTGTGACTGTGACAGGTCTGTCTACGTCTTGACCACATGTCAGCTGATCAAGTAGGCTAGAGGAAACTCCGCTCCACCGCGAGGAGAGCTTTTTTATTTTTTAAATGAAGCTCCGGGCAGCTGATATAGGGGAGGATAGGAATAGGATAGTACTGTAAACCAGCGCAGATCAGCTGTGTTATCAAAGCGTCACCGTGCTGAAGCAGCGGGTCTGTTTGAGCTGCGGTCATGAAGTTAGAAGCTGCTTTCAAACTCTCCAGGCAGTGATCAGTTCTCAGTGTCTGCAGCTTTTTGACTCGTTACTCACTGGTCTCGTGTTTTAGCGACTGTGCTGAGTCTGTTACAATTGGATATGTTCTGGGACGTTATGTACTTTGTTTTTATACTTCAATGACGTCGTGTATGTTTTGAGAAATCATGTATTCTAATTTAGTACTTGAAAGCACATAACCCGATAGCTATTATACCAGTAGCTATTATACAACAGGTAACATTGTCTCTTTTCCCCTCCTCTCTCTCTTGTTGGCTGCACCAACGTTTTAAACAGAGATCCGCTACATCTGTCGGCTTTGTTTGTTTATATTTCACAGAACAACTCCCATTGAACACGGTCGATTAACTGCAGTTAATTTAATTTAATCAATTACATTTTTCTTCTTATGAAACGTACAGGCGGGCCAGTGATTCGTGTGGGCAGGTCCACTCCTACCTACGCTCCTAGACAAATAACCAAGTCCAGATGCTTTCGATTTAAAATTCCTTTGAGATAACTATGAGCGGGACAAATGAGAATATTCACAGGCTATACTCCGGTTTGTTTACGTTAGCAAAACCCCGGCCGCTGCCGTCTTGTTACCAACTCTACTACATCCAACAACAACTCACTGACTTGATAGCCAAGATGATCGGCAATGCTTTGCCACACGTTGTCCTTCAGATCATTGTCCTTGTAATCTTTGTGTTGTTTGTCGAACAAGACAGGGTAATGAGAGACACAGACTATCAACAGATCCGCCATTGTTGTCAGTGTTGTGACGTAGGGGCTGTGACGTACCTCCTTTTCACGCCACATGATTGGTTGATGCGTTTATTCGCGGGGCAAAAGCTCGGAAAAATCGACCGCACGACGGAAAAAAATTATGTCGCTTTTTCGCCACGACACATTCGCGGTAGGTGTGAAAGGACCCGTGATGAAAACCAGGGTTTGAAAAAAAAATTATTCGCACGAAAAATACGTCTCTGGTGTGAAAGGGCCTTTAGGGTTATGTTCATGTGGTGGAGGCAGACTGACAGAGAGGATAGACGGTGAAACGCGGTTTCTGTTCTTCCCTGAGAGACTGTGGCCCAAACACACCACTCTCAGTGTAAATAACAAACACACCACTCTCAGTGTAAATAACAAACACACCACTCTCAGTGTAAATAACAAACACACCACTCTCAGTGTAAATAACAAACACACCACTCTCAGTGTAAATAACAAACACACCACTCAGTGTAAATAACAAACACACTCTCAGTGTAAATAACTAACACACCACTCTCAGTGTAAATAACTAACACACCACTCTCAGTGTAAATAACAAACACACCACTCTCAGTGTAAATAACAAACACACCACTCTCAGTGTAAGTACAGCGGTGACCTGAGTCCAGGTTCACGTTCTCACCAGAGGTCGGTGTTTGGTGTGGAACGAAGCGGACCGAGACCCCTGACCCCTCTCAGAGGTCTCGGTCCGCTTCGTTTAGTGCGCACCAACTGCATAACTCCAGCACGTCCCAATCAGGCCCGGTGAGGAACCAGGTGAGGAACCAGGTGAGGAACCAGGTGAGGAACCGAAGCGCAGCGCCCTGGAGCGGACGCAGGTTCAGATCGCCCATGTTAACCGGTCTGCACGGTCTGGGGCTGCGGGGCGCCGCTGCAGCGCTGCAGTTCTACAGTATTTTTCAGAGGAGCGCCGTCGTCAAGCTGGATAGACCAGATCGGACCAGACAGGAAGTCGGGCTCAGAAAAGACGAGAGAATCCGGTCAATTTT